>NW_006921726.1:7013269-7019535 GCF_000298275.1 Orycteropus afer afer
ATGGATACTATAGAATGCTAAAAGGCTCAATTGACAATGAAGACATTACCATAATAAGTATCTATGCACCCAAAGAAAGAGCTCCAAAATACATAAAGCAAATATTAACTGAAAGGAAAAAATAGACAACTCTACAATAGTAATAGGAGACTTTAACACACCGCTTTCAAGGAGGAACAGAACAACTAGAAAATAAGTCAACAAAGGTACAGAAGAATAAAAAAAAAAAAAAAGACATCATAGAGTTTAGTCAGCTAAGTCTCACAATCAACCCATTCCTTCCTTCCTTTCAATCAGTTTGTTTCTTCTTCTCAGTCATGGTGCCCATAGAAGATAACTTTTTACAGGAGTCAGGCAGTAGTCATTAACTGTTTTCCAAAGTCTGATAGTCTGGAATTTTATTTATTTATTTACTTTTGGTAACATTCCACTTGGCTGAGTGTAAATTATTTTGAGGTTTGATTTTATTAACCCTTCAGTTGTGAAGTTTGATTTTATTAACTTCTCATTCAGGAGGCTAAAAGTCCAAATTCAGAGTGCCAGCTCTAGCAACTTGGTGAAAGCCCTTTGATCTCATGTTTCAGCTCTGCCTCTTGTTCCAGGCCCACTGGAACAGGAGGCATCTTTGAACTCATGCAGCTGCTAGCTGACAAACCCAAGTTCACCAGGTAAAATGGCACAATCCCAAGATCATCAGGTAACACAGCAGGTTCAAATCCAAGAACAATCCCTAAATTGGCATACAACATGGCAGTTCACTGGTTCAAGTTCAGAACCTGGAGATGAAGACTTTGCTAAATGCAGAACCCAAATGTGCCAACAGCTGGAGAACTTCCTCAAAGCTTCTCTTTATATACCGGAAGCAAGCCACACCCTGAAGGCAACTACTTAGCTACTCACAGCAGATTCCACCATGCAGGTTATTACAATCTCATCATAGGGAGTAACTATGTATAAGTGCCCAGCTGTTCAAAACTACGGCCCAGCCAAGTTGACACACAATCTTAACTACCACTGTTAGAGTCAAATGCTTTCACCACTACTCTACCATGTTGTTGTTATTTGCCGTCGAGTCGGCCCCGACTCATAGCGACCCCTCCTTGGGTTTCCGAGGCAGTATCACTACGGAAGTAGGATTGCCCAACCTTCCTTCCGAGGAGTGGCTGGTGGATTTGAACCGCCAGCCTTCTGGTTAGCAGTCAAGTGCCTTAGCCACTATGCTACCAGAGCTCCCCTACTCTACCATAGTTTCTTTAAATAGGAAAAGGGAGCCAGTAAATGAATAAAATGTATGGTATGTCAGGAAGTGATAGCTGTGTGGAGAAAGAAAGAAGAGTGAAGAAGGAGAGAGTGTACTGGAGCTGAGAAATTGGTAACTGCTTTGAGTGGGCCCTTGACTCACAGAGACATTATGCACAATAGAACAAAATGCTGCCCATTCCTGCACCATCCACACAATTCGGGTGTGGATTGGACCATTGTAATCCATAATGTTTTCATTGTCTGAATTTCCGAAATAGATCATCAGGCCTTTCTTCCTAGTCTGTCTCAGTCTGGAAGCTCTGCTGAACCTGATCAGCATCATAGCAACAAGCAAGTCTTCACTGTGCATTAGGTGTGTTGGCTGGAATCAAAGCCAGGTCTCTTGGCTCAATTATTGGCCACTGTATGTCATGCACAGTCATCATTTTTCTGTCAACTGAGCTTGTGTGGCTATAATATTGAACAGATTTCAGTGAAATACTGAGACTAAGACCAGAAAGAAAAGTCTGGTGGGGCAGGTGGGGGGAGGGGAGCCTGGGTCTCTAACGTAGAAGGCAAGGATTCTACTACTGAAACATCAACATTCTTAGAACTCAGTAGATGGTAGTGTAATTTTAAATACAAAGCTAGGGGCCAGCTTCCTGAGAAGATGATTTTTAAGCAATGAACTAATTAAAGGGAAAACATAAGCCAGATGCAAGCCTACCAGATAAAATCCAGAATGTCCAGTTAAATTTGAATTTTAAATAAACAATGCATACTTTTTAGTATGCATGTTATATACTTATATTAAAAAATTATCTGTTGTTTATCTGAAATTAAAACTTAACTGGAAGTCCTGGCTTTTATTTAGTAAATCTGGCAACTGTAGTTTTGTGAGTACAAGACACATAGAGAATTCTAGGTAGAGGGAACAGCAGTAAGTGTCCTCGAGTAGGAACTTGCCTTGTGTGGTTGTGGAAACAGCAATGTGCCTGCAACAGAATAAGCAAGTGGAAGAGTGAAAGAGATGAGGAAAGGATTGTGCTGCCAGAGAATATATGTTGTTGTTCTTGTTAGTTGCCATTGAGTCAACTACAATTCATTGAGATTCTATGTACAACACAATGAAACACTGCCCGGTTTTGTGCCATTCTTACAATCTTTGCTATGCTTGAGCCCATCATTGCAACCCTATGTCAGATCATGTCGCTGAGGATCTTTCCCTTTTTTTGCTGATCCTCTACTTTAACCAAGCATGATATCCATCTCCAGGGATTGGAGAAAATATAGGACATAGTAATCCTAAAAAAATTAGCTACTTTTTTAAAATCTGAAATTCAAATTTAACTGGGTGTCCCGAATTATTATTTGCTACGTCTGGCAGCCCTAGATAGGGTGCAGACCTATGGAGTCCAGCAGCCATTTTTAAGGCTCGGACTTTTACTCTTCCTGAAATGGTCAGAAATTGAGGTATTCTTTTTGATAACTGTGATGGTTATGTTTGCATGTCAACTTGGCTGGGCCTGGTTGAGTGGCTGGGCAGCTGGATATAGTATTCCCCATGATGAGAATGGTAATCAACTCCATGGTGGAATCTACTGGGAGCAGTGAGTAGCTGCCTTTGGGTATGTGGTCCACTTCCTGTATATAAGAAGCTTTGAGAATGGTCTCTAGCCTGTGGCACACTTGGCCTCTGCATGTAGCCATGTCTTGAGCAGCCTGCTATGCTCTGCCGACCTTGGGACTTAAAATGGACTTAAGTTAATGGCCTGCTGTGTAGTTTGGTAACATCGGGTCAGTGCCTTTTTACTTGTCAACCTTGGGGCTTCTCAGCCTCAGCAGCCAGCAGCTGTCTGAGTAAAGAAATGCCTCTAGCTCCAGTGGGCTGGGAGCAAGAGGCACAGCTGGACCCCAAGGTTGAGGGGTTTTCACACTGGCCCTAGAGCCTGGCACTGTGAACTTGGACTTATTAAAGGCTCCAAATTGTAAGAATAAACTCCTGCTTGTTAAGACCATCCCATGTGTGGTATAGTTCTTGTCAGAGTAGCACTAGTTAACCAGAACAATAACTATAAGCTTTTCAAATTAACTTCTACAGCATTTTCTTTTCTCTGAAGGCTTAGGTAGAGAATATTTTACTTCACAGCTTCTACTTGAGCAAAGGCCGTTTTCTTTGTAAGCTTTCAGGTATACCAGTGGTGCTCACCATTTGACCAAGCTGTAAATGGAATCGGAAACTCATATAAAAGCTCACACCATACTCATTTTACACCATTAGCGCTGTCATGAATGTTGAAGTTTGGAATCCTAATTCTGATTTTTCCAGCCCTCCTCTATCATAGCTTGGAGTACCTGCATTCATATCATCTAAAGGAAAGAAGGTGGGTGAGAGGAGGGTTGTTTAATTAAGCCTTTCTAATTGGAAACTTATTAAAATCAAAATCTGATTCTCCTGGTTAATTTTGCTTATAAAACTTTGCAAATTAAAACTTAATGGAAAAGAACTAAAAAAATTAAAGCTTTGAAAAATTCCCAAACCCCACAATGGAAAACTGTTAGATACTGTTCTATTTGTTCAGAAAGTTTACTACTAGGAAAATCTCATAACTTGTTTAATCCCCTGCAGCTGGGAAAAACAGTTTAAGGTAGATGGAGGTGGCCGCCATCAGAAGCCTTTTGCACAGAGCAGGAGGAGAGAATTCTAATTTGCTGTGAAGCATAGCCATTCACAGCTTAAGTAAGATCCAAAGCCTTGATTGCAGCTGTGTTAAAATATTGATTAAGACTTGGTTTCTGCTCTGAATTCTAAAACTTTGTAGGTTTTACTTCTTTTGCAAGCTTTAAAGAATAATGCTGCAGTTGTTCGCAGTTAAGTTGGCTCCAACTCATGGTGATCTCATGTACAACAGAATAAAACATTGCCCAGTCCTCACCATCTTCATGGTAATTGTATGTTTGAGTCCATTGTTTTCACCATTGTGTCAATCTACCTCATTGAGAGTTTCTCTCACCTTTGCTTGCTCTCCACTTTACCAAACATGATGTCCTTCTCCAGCATCAATCCTTTCTGATGACATGTCCAAAGTAAGGTGGTCAAAGTTCCAGACAATATTCTGCTATCCATAGAGTTTTCGTCGGCAAACCTTTGGAGGTAGATCACCAAGCCTTGCTTCCTAGTCTGTGTTAGTCTGGAAACTCTACTGAATCCTGTCCACCTTGGATTTCCCTGCCAGTATTTGAAATACTGGTGGCATAATTTTCAGCATCACAACAACATTCAAGTTCCCACATTACAACAAACTGAGAGATAGGTGGTGGCTGAAGCACAATAGGACATCAGAAAAGGTAAAGAAAAAAAAATCATACTTGATGATAACAGAAATGGTTAGGTAGGAACAAAATGAATGAATCTATAACTTGGTCTTTCCTGGTATGTAGATTTACACATAGGCATGTATTATTATTAAGTCAACACAATTACAATGCAGAGTCACAGCAAAAAAATGTGTGTTGTATACCATCTGATCTGCAACCTATACAACTATGAGACCAGAAGAACTAGATGGTGCCCAGCTACCACTGCCATCCACTTGGAAGGGATGTAGGAGATCCTGCATAAAGAGGGAGAACAATGTGGAACAAAACTCAAAATCATTTGAAGGCAAAAAAAAAAAAAAAAAAGAAGGTGGGGACCAGGTTTGCTGGTCCAATAGAGCCTGGTGTAACCACTGAGACTATGGCCCCTAGCTGCCCTTCAGGTCTGGAATTGAACCCACAACTGTGGTTTCCAGCCAAACAAAGTACAGGCATGTGAGTTAAACATTTACCTCAAGTAGACACACGCCCTGGAGAGAACAATCATGGGAGAAGGAAGGGCTGCTTATGCACAGGGAGATAGCTCAGGGTGCAGAAGAGTATGAAGGGATGGACACTGGGAGGAGGTAACTATGGGGAGGAAGTGGGAGGGGAGCTGCTGCATTGTAAATTTTGGTCAATGACATGAGACAAAGTATATGTGAACTGCTGTATGAAAAGTGAATTTACTCTGTAAATCTTCACCCAAATCCTAATAAAAAACAAACAAACAAACAAAAAATGTGTGTTATGTAGTTTATTAATTATTAAAAAGATGAAGTAATTTCTGCATATTTTATTTAAAAGAAATAACCTTCGATTTAGTTAACTTTGAAAAAAGTGAACTTCTGTGATTTAGGTTTGACCAGTATTCCCTTTCCACTCTTTACCAATAAGTACATTCCCTCTTCCTTTAGGGAACACCCCTCTTCCCCTTCTTGGAAACTTATAGTTACACAACCATGTCCTTAATGGGGGATGTAAGACCTAGACCAGGTCAAATAAAATTTGTCACAAGCTCAGACCCAGTGAAGTATCTAAAAAATGTACAGGGAACCTCATATCCTTGTTAGGAATTTTATATACTGGGTGGAACCCTGGTGGTACAGTGGTTAAGTACTTGGCTGTTAACCAAAAGATTGGTAGTTCTAACCCTCGGGTAGCTCCCCAAGAGAAAGATATGCCTGTCAGCTCCTGTAAAGATTTACAGCATTGGAAACCCTATGGGTGGTGCAGTCCTACTCCATCCTATGGTTTTGCTATGTGTTGGAATCAACTCCACGGCAATTGCTTGGAATGCAGTCAAATGGCCTTATCATTTATGCTTTCTGTGCAGTTGCTAACCCAAGGTAGTGTAAACCTATTCCCTGTTTTTTTTTTTTTTTTTTTAATGTGGCAAAGGAGAAAAATGATACCAACACATAGACAAGTAGGGATGAGAGAGAAGAGATGATGAAAAGATGACTCCAGGCTGAGAAGGAAAGTGAGATTGAATACTACATTCCTTTAGTTCTTTGATGTAGCCAGTCCCAGAGCCCACTTCACCCTTGCCCTTCTCTATTGACTTGACTCATAAAGTCTTTCTTTTGTGTTTTGTTAGTCTGAATGAGTTCAGTTTCTGTCTTTGAAGCCAAGAGCTTTGACCACATAGGAGTTAATTCTCTTAC
>NW_006921726.1:7019635-7025530 GCF_000298275.1 Orycteropus afer afer
AAAAAAAAAAAAAAAAAGATCAGTTAGAAAAAATAGTGTCACACTTTTGAATCCTTACAAATTCTCCAAGGCTGTGGTTGCTTTCTCAATCTCTTCTATTTGAACAACATACAATTTGAGAAAGACACGTTAGCTGAGTACTGCTTTTGGATCTTTATAGTGGCTACCTGATATAATTTATTAAAAGAAAAAAAAAATGAGGCAAAGAAATATAAATGGATGCAGTAATTATTCTTGGGGATATTCAATTTTTTAAAAATCAAACCATGTAAATGTTATTTTAAAAAGTCAGACAGTGAGTGAGTAAGTTGCAGAGATCACACATATGCTTCTTGTAGATGAATTGGAGGGGAAAAGAAAAAAAAGCAAAAACTGCCTTTATGTTATAAAAATGGGAACTGTGGCCAGGGATAAAAATCTCAGTGTCATCATTATATACAGCTTCAAAGGATATCTTAAAAAGGAAGCAGAGACGATATTTTCTGGAAAACCATGTTTGATGACTCAAAGAAAATGGTTTAATGATGAGTAAGAAATTTCTGTCAAGCTGCATGGGAAAAGTTGAGTAGCATTGCCTCATTAAATGTGAATATGAAAGACCAGTATTCCTATATTTCTAAATTAAATATAGTATGTTCCTTCAAATATGCATATAACAAATTAATTAATTACTAAGGGATAGAGGCTGGGATTTTATTTTTCTTCCATTTCTGTATCACTTTTTAATTGACCAATATTTTTTTCTTGGATCTTTTCATTGGGAAAGTGAAGGATCCCTTTTTGTTTTGGGATATACAGTGTGTCTGTGTGTCTACTGTGTGAACTAGGTATATGCCTAGGAAAAATTAATGGGAGAATTCAGGAGGTCCAAAGCACAAGTGAAGTTTGACCAGTAGTTTTGGTGAGGGTCAGTGGGCAGTTTGACCAGGTAATCCAGATCTCTGATTTGAACTCCACCTGAAATGAGATTATTCAGGGTGAGGTTTCTCTGGTTTCACATAAAGTAAATTTAAAGGCAACTACTGGGTGTGAGGGCCAAGAAAAATATTATAAAGCATTTTGCACATATTTAAGTGCAATCTTGCCACCACCACCCCCTCTCCACAAGCCTCCATTTGTCTTTGGATAAAGCACTATGCTAGGAACCTCACCTTGGCATTCAAGTGAGTTAAGCATGGCATGTAAGTCCAAAGTCTGTGTCTTCTGTGTATGATAAATGATGGAGAAGGGTGGGAGGTAAAGTCCCTGGTCAGATGGTGAGAATACCATTCTATCACAAGCAAACAGTGTGTCTGTGTCTCTAGCTCACTGTTTTCATTTGACTGTTTTTTCAGATGAATCCTATTTTCCCAGCTGCATCTGTCACCACCACCATCATCACCATTACTGTTGCTGTTATTCATCCTCATCCACAACAAACACATCAAGATCCACAGTGCTCGTGGCATGTCAGGCATTGTACAAAGCATTCCAGGTACTTCATTTCACTTTTTAAACTGTATAGTGGGAGACACTGTTTCAGTTCTGGGGGTAACAAAAGCACTGTTTCAATTTAGGGATTACAAAAACACAGAAAAGAATGATTCTGTCTGAAGGAGAATGCTGTATAGTAGGAAGAAAACACAGTATCTGGATAAAAATTAAGTGTCTTAGTTTCCTAGTGCTGCTATAACAGAAATACCACAAATGGGTGGCATTAAAGAAAAGAGTTTATTTTCTCACATTTCAGAAGTTAGTAGCTCAAATTCAGGGCACCTGCTCTAGGGGAAGGCTCTTTCTCTGTGGACTCTAGAGAGAAGATTGTTGTCTCTCTGCTTCTGTAGCTCCAGCCTTCCTTGGTTTCTTGGTCATCATCAAGTAGCATCTCTGTTTCCCCATATATGCTTGTTCCTGTGTCCAATCTGCTCTTTTTGCAATTCAGAAGTGATTAGGTTTAGAAAACATCTTATACGTATATGGCCTCATTAACATAATGAGGAAAACCCTACTCCCCAAAAGGAAAGGAATTACATCAGAGGTACAGGGGTGAGAATTCCAACCCATATTCTAATGCAAGGCAATGCACTGCCGTCGAGTCAAAGCCAACTCATAGCAACGCCTCCTTGGGTTTCTGAGGCAGAGTCACTAGGGAAGTAGATTGCCCAACCTTCCTTCTGAGGAGTGGCTGGGGGGTTTGAACTGCCAGCCTTCTGGTTAGCAGTCAAATGCCTTAGGCACTTCAATCCATAACAGTTTGCTAACACTGAAAGTGGGACTAAATGATGCTAAATGGGAATGAATAGTGCAGACAATAAAGATGATTATTTTGTTCTCAATGAGCTTATTGTTTTTAGTCACATTATTCAATACAGTTTACCTAACTCACATGAGAGGGTTATGAAATCACTCCCAAAGGACACCAAAAATATCTGAACAATTTCATGATGGAAATTAAAAAAAAAAAAAATCCACTTTGAGTATGACTGCTTTCCCATTATCCATTTTCTATGGAGAAATTAAAGTTTTAAATGAAATTTCATAGAAATAATTGAAGATTTTGTCCTCTAGAATTTCATATTCTCTTTATGCTCAGGCCAACAGCTGTTAAACACATCTGGGTTAAGTCAGGATTCCTTTTCTAGCAGTTGTAGTATTGATCATCTTCCACCAAAATTAGTAAAAAAAAAAAAAAAAAAAAGTTAATTAATTTAACCAAAGATTCTTTTCTGACAATCAACAGAATTTGTATCTATCAAAAAATATGGCTAAGGTGTAAAATGTTGGGAAATAAATAGGAATCCCCTTTTCCCTTTAGAAGCTATCCTCAATAAGTTATGTTTCTTGAACATAGCAGAGATGGTTCTTCTTTTTCTTAAGGATGACTGTACACATTGAGGATCTGGTAATTTCTATTTCCTTTGGAATATTATTACTGGCAACACATTACTGAACTTAATTTGGGCTCTTTCTCCTCACAAAATTCCCATTCCCTGTTCTGAATAGGATTCTTCATGGTTTGCTGTGTGATAACTGGAGTTCAAAGAGTTATATCCTTTACTATTCTAATCTCTTCTCCTTTCTTTCTGAATCCCCAGCAAGGGTCCAAGACTCATGAGTTCTGGCCTATGTGTCATCCTTTGCTTAGGAATACTTTTAAGCATGCAAAACAATCTCCTACAGGAAGTTTTCCCTCAACCTTATATTTCTTCCAGCAGGACCATAATTCAATAAAATTTTTAACTGAAACTTCTGATGTTTAACATCTGTGTTGTCAGTGTTTCTCTGTAGCTCCTGCTAAAAAGTTGCATCAAACAATTGAATCAAATCCTGATATAGGACCACAACAAATCTTCAGCAAAGGACTATGATTTTTATTTCATTTCCAGAGGTTCCACTGACATTTCAGATGAGTTTTGTTTTCTTCTTAAGTTGGTCCCTTTCCTTCTTGATCACATGCAGGACTAGCATTGCTCACTGTCTCTGAGGGTCTCTCTCTCTCTCTCTTTTTTTTTTTTTTTTTGATTTTCCCTTTTATTTTTTGGTCCAGATATTTGTTTTCCATACATAGGCTTCTAGATTTTTCTCTTGTGTGTCTGTTCACCTGCTTTACCCTGAAATAGTGAAAGATATGATGTTGGTGAGTTCTTAGGCTACCAAAGGCATCTGTTGTACAAATAACTCCCCCAATCCTCATGTCCTGGAGTTGGACACTAATGGAGGTGTCATCCTATCAGTTCAAATCTACTCAGGCCTGGGTTGTTGTTCTCTCATTCTTCCTCCAAGTTCTTTTGGAAATTAAACTCCATAAATTTCTCTAGGCTATCTCTTCAGGGAATCTCTGTATGCCTATCTACAAAAACCATGTCATCCTAAAATTCACTGTCCTGAGATTTCAAAATGGAGTCTCACCAGTGAGCAGCACACTTTTTCCCTCTGGCATCTAAGGACTTAGAAAACTAGGTACAACAGTTTGAATTAAGAACTTTGGTGCTCTGAACAGCTCACTGAATCAGAGTGCACCAAACACAGAAGAGCAGAATTAGAGGAAAGGCACAGGGAGATTAGTTAGGAAAGAGCTACTGGTGGAGGACCAACAGGCACCCAAGAGAGGCCATTGGAAAATTCCCTGGGGCAGTAACTGTCTGACAGGTGAGGGAAGCCACCTGAGATCCCCAAGCCAAGAAGGAAGACACCTTATAGCAGTATACCAGCAACCACTCCAATATTCCAGCAGGCAGTGGCAGAGATCTGCCTCCAACAGCTGATTTTGTCAGTAATTTGGGTAATCTGGGTGCAGGCTGGCATGGGCACCACCGCTGAGATTCAGGTGGAGAACTCACTGTTGCGCCAGGAAGGCTAGCTCCCTCCCCTCCCAGCAGGTCACAGAGTGGGCTTGGGTCAGACTAGGAGACATCATGCTTTTCTTTGTCATGGATATTGGGACTGCAGGTCACTAGCAGGTACTCCCCCAACTCAAACACAGCTGAAATTGCACTTATTTTTGGTGCTGCAGGTGGGCGGTATCACAGACAAACTCCAGAGCTGGCCATTAGCGGCCTGCTGGGATTGTGTCAGCAACGTGGACAGACAGGCAGGGAGAGTGAAGAAACCGCAGCTGAGTGCAGTCCTGGAATTTTGCCTTGGAGACATTCTTTGGTGCTGTGGGGCCGTGGAGGCAGGGTCTTTGAGTGTGCCTGAAATTGGCGGAAAGCTGAGACGCCCTAACAATAGGAATCTTTCCTGAGGTTGAGCCACAGTCTTGCAAATAAATACATCATCAATAAAATCCTCCTCAAAGCCATAGAAACCGACCCTAGCAACACAAAGCTTTCCTCCTTCTGCTCCCACCTTCTCTGCCAATAACTTCAGTCATTCAATAGAAGAAACCATATTCAGCCAATTACCATAAAACCTCCCAATTTGAACTCTAAACCCTCTTTACAACAAACAGAAACACATATCCACACTACATACAGTGATTCCATCATCACAAAGAAAACAGCAGAGTGACCCAACACACCTGAATCAATAATAAAATAAAACACATCAGATTCACCTTTTCAAAATATTAAACTATAAAACCAAGACAAAACAAATCAACACATAACAAGCAGCTAGAGATAACCTAAAGAGACAGCATTCTACCAGATTCCAGGGGCTTAAGAAGAGGTTCTGCTTTCCAGTAACCCCAAAAACTCTCCAGACCTTCACAACATGACTGAAAAGATCCTAGTTTATACTTTCTTTTTTCTTTTATTTTCTCTCATAGTTAACCCCATTCCTTGTTGTTTTTTTTTTTTTTTGTTGTTGTTGTTGTTGTTTGTTTGTTTTTGTTTTTGCTTTTTTTGTTTTGTTTTGTTTTCTTTCTTCATTATCATCCTTCTCTACCTTTTTCCTCTTAGTGACCTATCCCCAGATACTGCAAGTTTACCTGTTTTCTTCTTCTTTTCTCCCCTTTTTCTTTTTTTGGTAATTATTCCTGTGTGATTTCAGGGTGTATTTTTTGCCCAAGTTCTTTTAGTTTTTTCAATGGTTATTCAATTGTAATTTTTGCCTAACTCAGTGGGAGTCAGCAACAGTCCCCACAAGATACAAATACATAAGATACAAGTACATAAGATACTCCTGCAACTTCACTTACTGAGCAAGAGCCAGAACCTCCTTCTCCACCAATGGGCCAATGACAAAAAAACAACAAGAAGAGGCTGAGTCATTGGCTGCTCTTCACAAGCAATTAACAGAAATCTTAATACAATACTATGATGCCTCAGAAAAAACAGACCTTCACAGTCTACACAAAGAAGCATGATAAAGTGGTAGAAACAAGGGAACAGGATACAGACTCAGAACACATCCCTGAGGAAGAAGCAGCATTGGAATTCTCTGATAAGGAATTCAAAAGAATTATCTTTAGGT
>NW_006921726.1:7025990-7027232 GCF_000298275.1 Orycteropus afer afer
CTGATTTCTCAGCAGAGATCATGCAAGTGAGAAGACAATGGTATGGTATATATAAAACCCTTCAAGAGAAAAATTTTCAACTGAGAATTATATACCTGGAAAAATTGTCCCTCAAATATGATGGTGAAATTAGGATATTTCCAGATAAGCAGAAACTAAGGGAATTTGTTAAAATCAGACCAACCTTACAAGAGATGCTAATGTGAGTACTTTGAACAGAGAACCAAAAATAACAATTAACAACCAACCAATAATACACAAGATGACATATCCCAGAAACCACAGCTATGGACATACCCAAAGTAAAATGACCTTACAAGACTGTAAACAGGGAACCAGAGACATCAATTGGCAGGTGAGGACAACTACAAACAAAAAGAGGGACAAGACTGTATAGTTACAGAACTTCTAAATGGTGAGGAAGTTAAGAAAGTTGCAAGACAGAATGGACTGTTCTAAACTCAGGGAGAAAATTATAAATCATAAGGTAACCTCAAAGAAAAATGATAAACATTCATATCACAATAAAAAAGAAGACAAGCACGAATACTCAGCAAATACTAAAACAACATCAACAAAGGAAATAATAATAGGATTCATAAGCATAATGAGCTCAGCACAGAAAATAATATGGAACAAAGAAACGAGGGACACCATGAGAAAACAAATACCAAAATGACAGCAACCGATTCATACTTGTCAATAATTACACTGAATGTTAATGGATTAAATGCACCACTCTAGAGATGGAGAGTTGTAGATTGGATAAGAAAACAAAACCCATCAATATGCTGCTTACAAGAGACACACGTCAGAGATAAAGACAAAAATGGACTAAAAATCAAAGGTTGGAAAAAGATATATGAAGCAAATGACAACTGTAAGAGAGCAGGAGTGGCACTATTAATTACTGATCAAATTGACTTTAAGACAAAAACCACCATACGAGATAAGGAAGGACATTATATAATGATTCAAGGATCAATTGATCATGACAATATAACCATAATAAATATCTATGGACCCAATGAAAGGGCTCCAGAATACATAAATCAGACTTTAAAAAAGTTGAAAAGCCAAATAGATGACTCCACAGTCATAGTGGGAGATTTTAATACACCACTTTCTTTGAAAGATAGAACTGGAAAGAAATTCAACAAAGATGCAGAAGGGCTAAATAATACACTTCACCAACATGGTCTTATAGACATCTACAGAGCACTTCCCCAGCACAATATACAT
>NW_006921726.1:7044004-7072891 GCF_000298275.1 Orycteropus afer afer
GCATATGTATAATTTTACAATCATAAGATCCTATCATAGTTTCTTGTGTGTTTTGTGGATATAATTTTTGTTTTGCTTACTTTCAACTCTTCTTCTACTCATTTAATTCATCCCAATCCAGGGAACTAATATTAACAATCTATTGTCCTTTCAAATAATTTCCCATATTTATATGATCAGATGAAAGGGCCCTCCTCAGTGATACAGTAGTGGGTGGTTGAGAAAGGTATACATAATAGATTCTCCCAGCATATCCATCTAAGCCTTTAGACTTTCTTACTGTATGCCAGGAATGCACTGAACTTCATTAAGTTTAGAGTTTGATTAGGCAACTTTGCAGACCATTAATACATTTGCAGTGTAGTCAAGTCAACACACTAAGTCCCAATATCTATATGACAATATTTATGTCAGTGAATTCGACCAGATCCAAATCCACGTTTCTTCCCCATTAGCCTAAAATTCTTTGGATCCACTCCCACTCATCTTCCCTAGGCATTTGCTGATACACATTAGCAAGGTCTTATAACTCTCTTAGATCTACTAAACTATCTTCTCCTGGAGCAGACCTTGAACCTTTGCTTTTGGGCTATTTTTGGCTGTAACTCTTTGTGTGGACCTAGAATAAATGAGAGGTGCTGGGTATGGGTAGGGTGACCAACCATCCAAGATGTAGTACTTTCAGGGCTAAACCCAAGAAAGTCTCAAATTTGATGACCCTAAATGTGGGTCCTAAAAGAATAGGCATAATCTTGTGCGCAAACAATCCAGGGCCGTCACTGGAAGGTTTTTGCTCCTGCAAGGGCTAGTTTCCTCAGATAGGGTGAGAGAGAGGCTACCTCTACTTCATTAGAGAATCAAAGAAATTTGTACGTTCCAAGTCTCAATTTTGTTCATGTCTGCTGAAACATCCTCATACCGGGTTTTAGGATCCTACTTTTCCTTACTTGTGTCCTTACCTTAGCCTACCAGATTTGATGAGGTTGAGCATTTAGTTGGAGCTGCACTTCTACCATCCCCAAACTCATACTCTGAGCTTAGCCCTCAACTATTTCTCTCCTGGACTACAAGGGATGAAGAAATCCTTTAAGAATACCACAGAGCCCTCTGGTTTTCCTGCATGTCCTCCATTTTGTGTTCATGGTTTTTAATTTCCTTTTCTCTCTATGTACATTCACTAAGGCCTAAAAAGAAGCCTGGTGACCCTATAATAATAATTCATTTTATTTGTCACAAGAAATAAGTGTCATGGCCTCATTAACTCCCAATGCCTCTCCTTCTTCATATACTCCCCCTGTATTTTATCCTCTTCCATCCACCAGCAATACTTTGAATTATCAAACACCATAGGTTACTCATATATTATATTCCATCAGCAAGGAGGTTATTCCTGCACTCAAATATGTCACCATCCAAGTGCCAGAATTTTATTTTGAAGGTCTGCTTCCCAAGGCCACTTCTTGAACCAATTATAAGTCAAGTTCCAACAGAAAATTGATGGTGCACTCAAAATAGGATAATTCCAGATAGGAAAACAAATGGTACACTCATTATGAGGTGAGTGTAAAGCAATCACAAGGATAGTGTAGCTACCTGGAGCTAGAAGAAGCTGAACTGCTACCACCTCTGGGCCCAGTGGAACATAGGTAGAGTGAGGTTACTGGAATTTGGAAGGAGAGAGACTTGAATAGATTCAGCAATGTGGGGAGGAGCAGGGATTTTCATCAAGGGATGCAGCTGGTCAAGGTGAACTTCATAAGGCAGGATCTAATTCTCCTCTTTCTCTCTTATTGCTTCCTCAGTGCTCCCCATTGGCAGGACCTAACTGAACATCATGAGAAAAGGGAGCCCTGTTGATGTAGTCCACTAAGGTTGGCCCCTCAAGGAAGATCATAAGGTACAGAGGGAGAGAATGGATCTATGAGGGCACAGGAAAGATATCTCAGATACTGTGTGTCTCGTAAATTGCATATGATTGATGTGAGTGTGTGCTTGTGTATGTAACTCATTCCAACAATCTCTGTTTTCATATAGGGGAAATTATCTTTTCCATCATTAGTTTAATAAGTTATATACCTAATATTCATTTTTCCATTATATTTTACTTTTTTTTTCAATCATTGTTTTCTTTTTACTTCTTCCTCATTTTGATCAAATTAATATTCACTTCATTTTTTTTTCTTCCTGTGAAAGCTATACACTGGATTTCCACTGTTACCTTCCTGTATCCACAAACTTACTTCTGTACCTTACTGCTAATATAGAATCAAAATATCAACAATTTATTCCTTCTAGATACTCAATGAGGAGTTCTGGTGGCATAGTGCATAAGGCATTTGACTGCTAACCAGAAGGCTGGTGGTTCAAACCCATCAACCACTCCTCAGAAGGAAGACTGGGCAATCTACTTCCATAGAGATACTGCCTCAGAAACCCAAGGGGTCCCTATGAGTCAGAATTAACTCAGTGGCAGTGAGGTTTTTTTTTTTTTTTTTGGTTTAGATACTCAATTACCCTCTTTTTTTTTTGTCTGAATCTATTTTGTCCCAAACATGAAACTTTAGAATAGTTTTTACTTCCCTTTACCCTGCACCACCCCCAACACACATACACACCCAACCTCTAGTTTTGGAAGACAATGTAGTTGAGTATTTTCCATACCTGCTTATTTTTAGGTTTCAAGGATCCTATTTAACACATATTACAAATTCCCTGTGCAGTGTAGTAAATCACATGGCATGTGTTTTCTAGCCATAGCATTTGTAACTCCCGCTTTACTCTGAGCAACTTTTAAAGTTATCCACTTGAAGTAATCTTCTAGGAAGTTTGCTCTCAGGTGTGTAGAATTCTGATGTTGGTATTGGTTACTTTTGCCACTCTGCCAGGCTTAAAATGAGCCCTCCTGGAGGCAAGAGAGAGTATCTCTGATTGCTGGCTGAGAAAGATTTCTGCAGAGAGAAATGTGCTGCTGAGAGACATGAGAGAGACATGCTGCTGAGGGAGAGATGCAAGAGACATGCACTGCTGAGAGAGAGACATGCTACTGAAAGAGACTGAGAGAGACTGTTGGCTGAGAAACAGCTGCCTGAGAGAGACTAAGCACTTTCCTGAGCTTGAATTGTAGCCTGTTGCTTCCCTAATAAACCCCATTATCTGTGAGTTCTGTGTGGGCACTGCACTGAATTATTGAATCCAGCACACAGGTGGTGGGTGCTATGGGAGGAATGATTGGTGCCAAAGTTAGTAAGAGGGCTGGAGGGTGGCAGCATGTCTGGCCTCATAGGAACAGGCATTGTGCTGCTGATGGTGATTCTGCCCTCCTCTTGTGTAGTTACAGGTGGTCAGAAGATGCCGCTTCCTTACCTCCTCAGTACCCTAGTACTACCTGTTTTGATTTAACTATTTATTATTGTAATATTTTGTCCCCTCTTCATATTCCTCACTCAAGTCCCTGTTCTAATTCACTTTTTTTTTTAATTTTAATTTTGATTAGAGTACACTTTGTATTTTCCACAGATGAGGTGCGTGGATGATAGGAATCTTTCCATATCCACAAATGAATCCTCTCTTCCCCTACATAGGTGACTGATGTCTGTCAGGTATTTTTGTTTTTGAGTTACAGTCATTGTTTTCCCCTTCAGTCTGTACATGTTCTTCACTGACCTCTAGCTTCTAGTGTTGTAAACATAAACTTTAGTGCACCCAGCTTCATTTCCTTTCAGTCTAAGAGCTTGAAGACTTTTTATCTTTGGAATCTTTGCATGTATGAATTTGTAAAAATCAAAACTAATTCTGCTTAGAACCTAATGAATCCTTTCCTTTGAAGACTCAAGTTTTCACCTTGAAGAACTTTTCTTACATTATTTGCTTAGTTATTACTTCTCCTCTACCTGTTCATCTCTCTTTCAGAAACATCTACTATCCAGGTTAGTTCTCTCAGATATTTCACATTTTCTCTAATATTTTTATCTTTAGAATTCTTTTTTCCTACATATTTGGTCTGTATTTTGAGACATTTCTTCCATTCGATCTTCAGGTTGCAAGCTTGTTTTCACCTTGAATTTATTTAGACAATTTAAAATTTGAATACTAAGTTCTAGAAATCTTTATTTTGATTTCATTTTATTTGTCTTTGGTTCTGTATTTGAATCTGTTTAAATGCTCTGATTATTATGTTTATCTTAAAGCTGTCAGCTCTGTAGCCCATGAGTCCTGTTCCATCCTAGTGTTCTGTCCTGAGATCTTTGCTGTGTTCTTCCCCTTTTGGACTTCTGAGCTCTCACCTATGATATTCTTTCCCTTTGTTTATTCAAACCCACCCGCTGATCTGCAGAAGAAAAATGGGACAATCTACTTCTGCAAAGGTTTACCACCATGGAAACTCAATAGGGGTCACTATGACTCGGAATTAGCTTGAGGGCAGTGAGTTTAGAATTGGTTTTAGTATTTGAGTGTATACCTCATGCATACTCTGTCAGTGGATGCTTGTAAGTTGTTGTTGTTGTTAGGTGCCATTGAGTCATCTCTAACTCATAATGACCCTATGCACAGCAGAACAAAACACTACCCAGTCCTGTGCCAGCTCCACAATCCTTGCTATAATTGAGCCTATCGCTGCAGTCACTGTGTCATTCCATGTTATTGAGGGCCTTCCCTTCTTTCATTGACCCTCCACCTTACCAAGCATGACACCCTTCTCCAGGGAATGGTCCCTTCTGATAACATGACCAAAGTAGATGACATGAAGTCTGGCCATTCTTGCTTCCAAGCAGCATTCTGGCTGCAGTTCCACCAGGATAGATTTATTAGATCTTTTAGCAGTCCATGGTACTTTCAGCATTCTTTGGCAGCACCACTACTCAAAAAGCATCAACTCTTCTTTGGTCTTTCTTATTCACTGTCCAGCTCTTCCATGCATATGAAGTGATTGAAAATACCATGGCTTGGGTCAGGCACACCTTTGTTCTCAAGGAGACATCTTTGCTCTTCAACACTTGAAAGAGGTCCTTTGCAGCCAATTTTCCCAGTGCTATGCTATACGTTGCCTGGTGTTCTGACTGCTGCTTTCATTGGCGTTGATTGTAGAACCAAGCAATATGAAGTCTCTGACAACTTCAATCATTTCTCCATTTATTGTGATATTGCTTATAGGTCCAGTTGTGAGTATTTTTGTTTTCTTTATATTGAGATGTAATCCATATTGTATTCTTCAATTTTCATCAGTAAGTACTTTAAGTCATCCCCACTTTCAGCAAACAAAATTGTCTCATCAGCGTATCACAGGTTGTTGATGATTCTTTCTCCAAGCCTGATGCCATGCTCTTCTTCATATAGTCTAGCTTCTCAGATTATTTGCACAGGGTACAGATTGAACAAGTATGTTGAAAGGATACAACCCTGACACACTCACTTCTTGATTTCGTTCTGTTTGAACTACAGCTTTCCTGGTCTATGTACAGGTTCCTCATGAGCACAATTAAGTGTTCGGAATTCCCATTCTTCTCAATGTTACACATAATTTGTTATGATCCACACAATCAAATGCTTTTGCATACTGTGTCATACCACAGTATGACAAACTGACAGACAAATTTGCCCCCATTAGCTGTTTGAAACTGTTATAAAACGTAAGTAAATATCTTTCTGGTATTATTTGCTTTCAGCCAAGATCCATCTGATATCAGCAATGATATCCCTTGTTCTAGGAGCTCTGGTAGCATAGTGGCTAAAGCACTTGACTGCTAACCAGAAGGCTGGCGGTTCAAACCCACCAGCCACTCCTCGGAAGGAAGGTTGGGCAATCCTACTTCCGTAGTGATACTGCCTCGGAAACCCAAGGAGGGGTCGCTGAGTCGGGGCCGACTCAATGGCACATAACAACAACAACAACAACATCCCTTGTTCTACGTCCTCTTCTGAATCCAGCTTGCATTTCTGCAAGTTCTCTGTCAATATACTGATGAAACTGTTTTTGAATTATCTTCAGTAAGATTTTACTTGCATGTGATATTAATGATATTGTTTGATAATTTCCACATTCTGTGGGATCCCCTTTCTTTGGAATGGGTACAAATTTGGATCTCTTCCAGTCAGTTGGCCAGGTAGCTGTCTTCCAAATCTCTTGGCAAAACTGAGTGAGTGCCTCCAGTGGGGCATCTGTTTGTTGAAACATCTCAATGGGTACTCCGTCAGTTGCTGGAGCCTTGTTTTTCACCAATTCCTTCAGTGCAGCTTCAACTTCTTCCTTCAATATCATTGGTTCTTGATCATATGCCACCTCTTGAAATGTCTTTTTGGTACAGTGACATGGTGTATTCCTTCTATCTTCTTTTGATGCATTCTGCATCGTTCAATATTTTGCCCAAAGAATCTTTCAATATTGCAATGTGAGGCTTACATTTTTTTTTTTTCAGTTCTTTCAGCTTGAAAAATGCTGACTGTGTTCTTCCCTTTTGGTTTTCTAACACCAGGTATTTCCACATTTCATTATAGTGATAGGATCTGTCTGGTCGAGCTGCTCTTTGAAATCTTCCATTAAGCTCCTTTATCTTGGCATTTCTTCCATCTACTTTAGCTAATGTCCACTCAAGGGCAAGTTTCAGAGTTTCTTCTGACATGCATTTTGGTCTTTTCCTCCTTTCTTGTATTTTTAATGGCCTCTCTTTTCTTAATGGATGATATTCTTGATGTCATACCATAATTCTGGTTTTCAGTCATTGGTGTTCAATTCATCAAATCTATTCTTTAGATTGTTTCTAAATTCAGGAGAGATACATTCAAGGTCATATTTTGGCTCTCGTGGACTTGTTTTAATTGTCTTCAGCTTCAAGTTGAATTTGCATATGAGCAGTTGATGGTCTGTTCCACAATCAGCTCCTCACCTTGTTTTGGCTAAACCTATTGATCTTTTTCCATTGCCTCTTGCCACAAATGTAGTCAGTCTGATTTCTGTGTACTCCATCTGGTGATGTCCATGTATAGCCACTATTTGTATTGTTGAAAAAAGATATTTTCAATGAATAAGTCATTGGTCTTGCAAAATTCTGTCATGTGATCTCCAGTATTATTTCTGTCACCAAAGCCAAATTTTCCAACTACTGGTGATTCTTCTTTGTTTCCAACTTTTGCATTCCAATCACCTGTGATAATTAACACATCTTGATTGCATGTTCAGTTAATTTCAGACTGCAGAATTTGATAAAAATCTTCATTTTCCTCATCTTTAGTTTTGGTGGTTGGTGCATAAATTTGAATCATAGTAGTATTAACTGCTCTTCCCTGTAGGTGTATGGATATTATCCTATCACTGACAGCATTGTACTTCAGGACAGATCTTGAAACATCCTTTGTGATGATGAATGTCATGTCATTCCTCTTCAAATTTTCATTCCTTGCATAGTAGATCATGTGGTTGTCTGATTCAGAATGGCCCAAACCAGTCCGTTTCAGCTCACTAACGCCTAGGATATCAATTTTTATGTGTTCCATTTCATTCTTGACAACTTCCAATTTTCCTAGATTCATGTTTTGTACATTCCATGTTCTGATTATTAATGGATGTTTGCAGCTCTTTCTCCTTATTTTGAGTCATGCCACATCAGCAAATGGAGGTCCTGAAAACTTTATCTATGTCAGTAATGTTGGTTCTACTATGATGATGCACCTCTTTTCCAGTCATATTTTAAGAGTGTTCTGACCTAAGGGGCTCATCCTCCTGCATTGCATTGGACAAAATTCTGAGCTATTCATAAAGTTGCATAGCAATGTAACAGACAGTGTTTCTCTGCTATTCATAAGGTTTTCCCTGGCTAATTCTTTAAGAAGTGGATGGCCTCTTCCTTCTTCCTAGTCTATCTCAGTCTGTAAGCTGCATTGAAACCTGTGCACCATGTGCAACACTCCTGACACTTAAAACACCAATGGCACAGCCGCAAGTGTCACCACAACATGCAAGCCACCACAGTATGACAAACTGACAGACAAATTTGCCCCCATTAGCTGTTTGAAACTTCTTTGCCTGTTTCCTACCTCTGGGAGGTGGGGCCTGTGTCACTCCCATTGCCTTGATCCCTGCTGCTCTTTCTGTGGTCCCCTGGCTTTTCTTTCTCCCCACTTGCAAGTTGCCATAATACAAAACAGGTTTCAATGGAGCTTCCAGGCTAAGATGGAATAGGAAGAAACACCTGCTTATCTACCTCCAATTGTCAGCAAATGAAAACTCTATGAATCACAAGAGTTTGATTACATTGTGCATTAGGTCAGCATGAATTGGAGTACAACTCAGTAGCAGCTAACAACAGCAATTTGAATGGATGATGTGGTGCTTTACCCAGATCTTCCAGGCCATGGAAACCAGCTCTAAGTTACTGGAGATATTGCATCTGCCATCCACATTCCTCACTGTGGATTGCATGCAACACAAGGACTTTCTTTAAACAAAATCAAAACTGTTTCCTGGGAACTCAATCATGTGCACCTATTCATCATTCCACTTCCCCTTGGTGCAGTTCACAGAGTATCTTCATGTAGAATTTGGGAGACCAGAGAGTGGTAGGGGGCCCATCAGTCTCTTTTCCACTGGGTGGAAATATATAGCTGGTATGGTGCTGGTCCTCTCTGATGTTCAATGAGAACGCTTTCCTCCATGATCTCCTTAGCTACAAAGGCTTGGATTCAGAGGAGGACTAAATCCTCCCCTAGGATTTCAGTCCTATGTAAGCCCTCTGTGGCCATAGAGACTATTGGGTGTTTTGGCTTCCCTTCCAGATGAGGTGTGTGTTGGTTTCCTATGGTGCCATAACAAATTACCTCAAACTGGATGGTTTTAAACAACAGAAATTTATTCTTTCATAGTTCTAGAGATGAGAAGCCCAAAGTCAAGGTGTCAGCAGACCTATCTATACTCCCTCTGGAGGCTCTAGGTGAGAATCCTTTCTCAGCTCCTTCAGCTTCTGGGGACTGCAGGTGTTCCTTGATTTGTGGCCACATCACTCTAATCTCTGCCTCTGTCTTCAAATCACCTTCCCTGAATATCATCTACAGGCCCTGGTGGCACAGTGGTTAAAGTGCTTGGCTGCTAACTGAAAGGTTGGTGGTGCAAACCCACCAACCACTCTGCAGGAGAAGAATGTGGCAGTCTGCTTCCATAAAGATTTACAGCCTTGGAAACCCTATGGGGGAAGTTCTACTCTGTCCTACGGGGTCACTATGAGTCAGAATTGACTTGATGACAATTGATTTGGTTTATGTGTCTTCTCCTCTTCTGTTTTTTATAAGGCTACATGTCATTGGATTTAGAGCCTAACTGGGTGATCTCACTCAAGATCCTTCCCTTTATCACATCTTCAAAGACTCTTTTTCTAAATTAGGTTATCCTCCCAGCTTCTAGGTATTTGGACATGGACATGTCTTTTGGGGGCCCACTATTCAACACACTACAAAATATATGGATCTTTTCAGGTCACTTTCTTCAGCAAACTTGATGTTGAAATCCTTTCCTTCTGCCAATCTCCAGAGTCAAAACAAGCCCATGAAAACACTATCATGTGCTGCCTCCCTAAATTCATATATAGCAAACCTTATTACTACCCATGAGCAGAAGGGCAGAGGCTCTGACTCTTCACATACCCTATAAGAACTCCTGCCTCTGGTTCAACAATTGTCTACTCAAGAAATGCCATTTGTAATGGGATTTGAATTGGTAGAAGGCAGAAGACATTTAATCAAATGAATCTGATATCTTACTTTCCAAGACTTTATCTCACTCTATTTTTGTTAAAAAGTGTCATTAAATTAATGTTATAAAGGAAAATCTTAAAAAAAAAATGTTTAATTGGTAGAAGGAGACACTGAACTCCCCCACCAAAAAAAATAATCTAAAATAATATACAACTTTAGATACCAGACAAAAACCCATTGTCATTGAGTTGATTCTGACTCATAGCAACCCTATAGGACAGGATAGAACTTCATCATAGGATTTCCAAGGCTGTAAATCTTTATGGAAGCAGACTGCCACATATTTCTTCTGTAGAAAGGCTGGTGGGTTCAAACCACCAACCTTTTGGTTAGTAGCCAAGTGCTTAAGCATTGAGACACCAAAGCTCCATCATATAGATCACCCAAAACCAAACTCACTGCTGTTGAGTGGTTTACAGTTAATATTGACCCCTCCTTCGGTTTCTGAGGCAGTATCTCTATGGGAGTAGATTGCCCAATCTTCCTTCTGAGGAGTGGCTAGTGGGTTTGAATTGCCAGCCTTCTGGTTAGCAGTAAATTGCCTTAAGCACTACACCACCAGAGCTCCTTCATTTAGATCAGAAACCAAAACCAAACTCCCTGTAGTGGAGTCAGATTAGACTCATAGTGACCCTTCTTTGGGTTTCCGAGGCCATATCACTGCAAAAGTAGATTGCCCAATCTTCCTTCTGAGGAGTGGCTGATGGGTTTGAACGGCCAGCCTTCTGGTTAGCAGTCAAATGCCTCAGGCACTACACCACCAGCGCTCCTTTCATTTAGATAGTAGTTGTTGTTGTTACCTGCTGTGGAGTTGGACCCGATTCATGGCCACCCCTCCTTGGGTTTCCACGGCAGTATCACTATGGAAGTAGATTGCCCCATCTTCCTTCCGAGAAGTGGCTGGTGGGTTTGAACCGCCAGCCTTCTGGTTAGCAGTCAAGTGCCTTAGGCACTATGCTACCAGAGCTCCCCTTAGATAGTAGTTACTAACTATCTATTACTCTGATCTGTTCAACTAAAAAATACATAGATAACTTAGTGGGTAAACTTTGCTCTTACAATTCATATCTACACTCAGAAAGAAAGCAGTCCAAAATAAAAACAAAAGTGGTTATGTGCTTGGCTTCTAATAAAAAAGTTGCCAGTTTAAGTTCACCCAGAGGTACCTTGGAAGAAAGGCCTGGCAATCCCTGAAAAATAAAACATTGAAAACCCTATAGAGCATATTTCTACTCTAATGCATATGGGATCTCCATGAGTCAGAATCAACTCAATGACAATTGGTAACTGCTAGCTAGTGGTTCTTTGTTAGTATATTTTTCACCTAGGGAACATTTTCTGATTTCACTTAACTTGACAAGCTTACAGTGACCAAATAGTAGACAACTTTCTATCATTAGATGCCACTTAACTCCCCCAGAGAAGCCATCTCTCTCCTATACCTTTGAACTAAATTGTGGAAAACATCATTGATGGTCCTGACTGGAGACCCCAGATCATTGAGCCCTTTTAGTTAATCACCATGGAACGCTACTGTAATGTAACTTAATGAGAATAGAATCTACCATAACTTTCCTCATTAGTGACACGTGGTGAAAGGTAAGTCACTCTGAATTCACTTACCACTGCTCCTCTGAACTTTATAGTGTGTGATGCAAATATCTGCTCAGAAAGCTTCAACTTTCGTTCTGCTTTCTAAGGCAGCAACATGTTTTCCTTACTTTCCTGTCCCTCCTCTTACCCTCTTTTGGAAAGCAATTTGTTTCACTTTCTGAAAGCTCTAAGCAAAAGAAAAAATGGAGTCAGGGCTATTTGAGCAGACTCCATAATCCATGGGAGTTTCGGGTGTTTGAGAGCAACATAGGAACAGAGCCTGCTAAAGTCACAAATCCTAATGTACTGATCAGGTTGTTAAATTACAGTGGACAGTAAACTAAAAAGATTCTTTTTTTGCCCAAGAAATAGATTTATAAGCAACAGTTTTTAGCATTATCCTGGTATGGCTGACTACCAACAAAGTGAGAGGACTTCATGATTCTGTGCCTGATGGCATTAGCAAGGCAGAGAGTTGTAGCCAACAATAAGAGTCAGATCATAAAATAAATTCAGAAAGATAAGTTTGAGTGAATGCTTCAAGAACAAGTGTCATGAAGCAGAGCTCTATTTGGGATTGATTGACATAACAAAGTGAACTGGCTTTAAAGTCACGGTTGAGAAATGCATTTTCAGAGCCAAGGATAATGACCAGCCCATAACAAGACCTCGTTTCATAGTCACTGAGTAAAACAGTGAATGAACTTTGCTGATTGTCTGAGAACATAGCAATCATGAAGCTTCCTGGCCCAATTGTTATTGTTGCTGTTGCTGTCAAGCTAGGGCCTGGCAATCTCAATTATAGCAGACTGAAATGCTGCCTGCACCTGCACCATCTTCATGATCATTAGTATATTTGAATCTATTCTTGCAGTCATGTATCAATTCTGTTCAGTGAAGGTTTCCTTCACCTCTGCTTGCCCTCCATTTAATTGAACATGATGCCGTTATGTTATCCTCCAAATGATACATCCAAAGTAACAAGTTAATGTCTCAAAAATATTCTGTATCCATAGGGTTTTCATTGGTTAATTTTCAGAATTAGATCACCAGATCACCAGGCCTTTCTTCCTAGTCTGTCAATGTCTGGAAACTCTGCTGAAACCTGTGCTGGTATTTGAAATACCAGTGGCAACCCTCAACAGTATGACAAATTGACAGATGGAAGGTGGGGCCAAATTGTATCCTTCCGTATTTTCAGCCAGTTTCCTCTAATCCTTCTGCAAGTACCTTATAACTCATTTAGGAAAGTAAATTTACACATGTAATAATAGTACAATACCTGTTTAGTCCATTGTACTATTGTAAACTGTCAGATTAGTATGTTTGAGAAGGGCAGAAGAGGTAATTTATAGCTGGATTTTTCAGGAAAAGCCACTATAGATCGGTCCTTGGAAAGAGTCAAGGGCAAGCTCACTCTTTGGAGAACTGGTTGCATGTGCTATGATTACTGGAAAAAAGATGGAAGTTGTCAAGGATTTCATTTTACCTGGATCCACAATCAATGTGCATGGAAGCAGCAGTCAAGAAATCAGATGATGTATTGCACTGGGCAAATCTGCTGCAAAAGACCTCTTTAAAGTGTTAAAGTGCAAGGATGTCACCTTAAAGACTGAGATGCACCTAACCCGAAGCCACGTCATTTTCATTTGCCTTATATGCATGTAAAAGCTGGACAACAAATAAGGGAGACTACAGAAGAATCGATGCATTTGGGATGTGGTGTTGGTAAAGAATAGTGAAAATACCATGGAGTGCCAGAAGAATGAACAAATCTGTCTTGGAAAAAGTACAGCTGGAATGTTCCTTAGAAGTGAAACTGGCCAGACTTCATCTCATGTACTTTGGTTATGTGGTCAGAAGGGACCAGTCCCTGGAGAAAGATATCTTGCTTGGTAAAGTACAAGGTCAGTGAAAAAGGGGAAGACCCTCAATGAGATGGATTAACACAGTGGCTACAAGAATGGGCTCAAGCATAGCAAAGATTGTGAGGATGGCAAAGGACTAAGTAGTGTTTTGCTCTGTTGTACGTAGAGTTGCTAAGAGTCAAAGTCAGCTCAATGACACCTAACAACAACAAGCCAAGACAGGACTAATGAGTGGAAGGCAGTTGATGTGGGTTCAAGTTCTGGCTCTGTTCTCTCTGGAGATTCTACAGTGAGCATGTGCCCTGGAATGGAGACAAGATGGCCCTGACTGAAACCTCAGTGCCCTCTGAGATTGCTATGTCTAGACAGTTTCTCCCACAGTTATGGGCATGATTTCTTTCCTCACTTCTTAGACTTACCTCCTCAAATGTCACCTAATCAGTAAGGCCATCTCTGGTCCCTTTTTGTTAGATAGAAAGTCTCACCAGCAAGCCCTGTCCCTCTACCTTGGTATATTTTCTCCATTGAACTTCTCATCCTCTTACATGCTATATAGTTCAAATTTTATTTATGTCTGAAACTCTACAAGAATGTGAGATCCTTGACAGAAAGTGCTTTGTTTCTGCTCTATCTTTTTAGTTGGACTATTGAGAATACTTAATAAAATTTGTTGAAAAAAATGAATAAATCACAATAACAGATTTAAATAATGTTTTTTCTTGAGTGCTTAAATATAACAAAAATCTTATTACTCAATTAATAAATCTAGTAAAACTTAACAATCATCTTGAAAGGGGCCTTTGATTCACAGTCAATCAACTAGTAGATTAAATCCTATTAAATATTTTCAGCTGCATTTATAAATTTAATATATTCAATTTTCTAACTGAATATATGCCTCTTCCAAGTATAACATCCCCAATACTTAAACCATGAAAGTAAATCCAATAAATTAAGCATAGTTTTAATTTTTAAAAAATATTTCAATATTGTTCAAAAACTTAGTAAGGTTCTCTTATATATTTCATCCAAATGCTATATGAACTAAAATAAATTATTCAGTTACACAATTTGAGATCATAAGACAAATCTGCCAAATTAGTTAAAAAAAAAAACCTAGAAAACCCCATTGCCACAGGTTGATTACAATTTTCAGTGATTCTATAGGACAGAGTAAAACTGCTCCATAGGGTTTCCAAGGCTATAAATCTTTATGGAAATAGACTGCCACATCTTTCTTCTGAGGCGTGCCTAGTGGGTTTGAACTGCCAACCTTTTGGTTAACAGCTGAGTTCTTAATTGCTGCACCACTCTTCTTGTTGTTGTTGTGTGCCATCGAGACAGACCCGACTTATAGCTAGGGTTCCTTCAGATTAGTCAATGTGCTACTTTTTCTTATTTATTAGAAATATTTTAAACATCACAGGCTATTGTTGTTTGTTAGGTGCCGTCAAGTCAACTCTGACTCATAGCGACCTTATGCACAGAAGAACAAAACACTGCCCAGTCCCTTGCCAGCTCCGTGATCTCCACTATACTTGACCCCATAGCTGCAGCCACTGTGTCAATCCAACTCATTGAGGGCCTTCCCCTCCTTTGTCAACCCTCCACCTTATCAAGCATGACATCATTCTCCGGGGAATGGTCCCTTCTGACAACATGACCAAAGTAGGTGAGACGAAGTCTGGCCATTCTCACTTCCAAGGAACATTCTGGCTGCACTTCTTCCAGGACAGATTTGTTAGTTCTTTTAGCAGTCCATGGTACTTTCAGCATTTTTCACCAGCACCACACCTCAAAAGCATCAATTCTTCTTCAGACTTCCTTATTCATTATCCAGCTCTCACATGCATATGAAGCAATTGAAAATATGGCTTGTGTCAAGTGTACCTTAGTGTTCAAAGAGACATCTTCGCTCCTCAGCACTTGAAAGAGGTCCTTTGCAGCCAACTTGCTCAGTGCTATACATTGTCTGATGTCCTGTCTGCTGCTTTCATTGGCATCGATTGTAGAACCAAGAAATGTGAACTCATTAATAACTTCAATATTTTCTCCATTTAACATGCTGCTGCTTATAGATTCAGTTGTGAGAATTTTGTTTTCTTTATATTGAGGTGTAATCCATACTGCATACTGTATTCTTCAATCTTCATCAGTAAGTGCTTCAGGTCATCCTCATTTTCAGCAAGCAAAGTTGTGTTGTCAGCATATTGCAGGTTATTAATGAGCCTTCCTCCAATCCTGATGTCATGTTCTTCTTCATATAATCTAGCTTCTCAGATTATTTGCTAAACATGTAGATTGAATAAGTATGATGAAAGGATACAACCCTCATGCACTCCCTTCCTGATTTTAAACCATGCAGTATCCCCTTGTTCTGTTCAAACGACAGCCTCCTCGTTTATGTACAAGTTCCTCATGAGCACAATTACATGTTCTGGAATTCCTGTTCTTCTCAATGTTATCCACAATTTGTTGTGATACACACAATCAAATACTTTTGCATAGTCAATAAAACACAAGTAAACATCTTTCTGGTATTCTTTGCTTTGAGCCAAGATCCATCTGTCATCCACAATGATATCCCTTGTTGAATTATCTTCAGTAAGATTTTACTTGCTTGCGATATTAATGATATTATTCTATAATTTCCACCTTATGTAGGATCACCTTTCTTTGGAATGGGTACAAATATGTGGGGAAAGAGAAGCCAGAGGCGACGACAGAGCAGAGCAGTGCCAGGGATACAGGTAAGGGGATGGCAGAAAGGTTTTGAACAGCTAAGTAAGACAAACTTGTCTGTCAGTTTGTCGCACTATTGTGGCTTGAGTGTTGCTGTGAGGCTTGAACCTGTGACACTGGTGTTTCTAGTGCTGGCAGGGTTGAACATGGTGCACAGGTTTCAATGCAGCTTATAGACTGAAATAGAAGGAAGAGGCCATCCATTTCTCAAAGAATTAGCCAGGGAGAACTTTATTTATGAATAGCAGAGAAACAAACATCACAGGAGCAGAGATTTTTCCTAAATTTAATCACACTTATATCATGGGACTCATTTATTCCATTGCTCTAACATTCCAACCTATTAAGACACCACTGAAGAAACAACATGGAAGGGAGAATGGTTCCCATCACAATGGGCAGAGGTTTCATATAGGTTAGATGTTGTTAGATGCTATGAAGTAGGTTCTGACTGATAGTGACTAAATGTACAAAAGAACAGAACATTATTCAGTCTTGCACCTTCTCACAATTGTTGCTATATTTCAGCTCATTCTTGCAGCCATTGTGTCAATCTGTCTCATTGAGAGTCTTCTTTTTTTAAGCTGAGCCTCTGCTTTTTTACCAGCATGATGTCCATATTCAGGGACTGGGCCCTTCTGATAACATGACCAAAATATGACAGATGAAGTCTCTATACTCATTTCTAAGGAGAATGTATTCAATATTCATGATATATCCAATATCCTTTGCCAACACCATAATTCAAAGACATTAATTCTTCAGTCTTATTCATTGGTTAACTTTCAAGTACATATGAGGTGATTGCAAATACCATGGCTTGAGTCAGGCAAACCTTAGTCTTCAAAGTGATATCTTTGCTTTTGAAAAAGACCTGTAAAGACATCTTTTGCCATAGATTTGCCCAATACAATATGTGGTTTGATTTCTTGACTGCTGCTTCCATTGGCATTGATTGTGGATCCAAATAAAATGAAATCTTGAGTTGACAATTTGAATCTTTTCTCCATTTATCATGTTTGTTCTGGTTACCTAGTGCTGCTCTGATAAGAATACACCGCAAATGGGATGGTCTTAACAAACAGGAGTATATTCTTACAATTTGGAGGCTTTAAGTCCAAGTTCAAAGTGCCAGGGTCTAGGGGCTGGGTGAAAGGCCCTCAACCTTGAGGTCCAGCTCTACCTCCTGCTCCCAGCCCACTGGAGCTAGAGGTGTTTCTTCACTCAGACAACTGATGGCTGCTGAGGCTGAGAAGCCCCAAAGTTGACAAGTAAAAAGGCACAGTCCTGATGTTACCAAAACACACAGCAGGCCATTAATTCAAGTTAATTGTAAGTCCCTAGGTCAGCACAGCATGACAGGCTGCTGAGCAATGACACAGCTATATGCAGGGTCCAAGCGTGCCTTAAGCTAGAGAACATTCCCAAGGCTTCTCCTTATATACGGGAAGCAGACCACATCCCAACGGCAGCTACTCAGCTGCTTGTGGTAGATCTCACCATGGAGTTGACTGCCAGTCTCATTGTGGAGAATAACTACACAAGCTGCCCATCCATTCAACCAGGCCCAGCCAAGTTGACACACAAACAAAACCACCACAATGTTGTTGCTTATTGATCTAGTAGTGAGGATATTTTTTTAAAAAATATTGAGGTATAATCCATACTGAAGGCTGTATAATCCTTGCTCTCCATCAGTAAGTGCTTTAAGTCCTCTTTGTTTCATCAAGCAAGGTGGTATCATCTGAACATCACAGTTCATTACTGAGCCTTCCTTCAATCACAATGCTGCATTCTTTATACAGTCCAGCTTCTTGGATTATTTGCTTAGGATACACATTGGATAAGTATGGTGAAAGGATGCAACCCTGACCCATACATGATTTTAAATGATGCAGTATCCCCTTGTTCTACCTCTTGGTCTATGTACAGGTTCCACATGAGCACAATTAAGAGTTCTGGAATTCCCTGCCTTCACAATGTTATCCATAATTTGTTATGATCCACACAAATGCCTTTGCATAGTCAATAAAACACAGGTAAACATATTTCTGGTATTCTCTGTTTTCAACCAAGATCCACCTAAATGTTAGCAATGATATCTCTTGCTCCACTTCCACTTCTGAATCTGGCTTGAATTGCTGGCTGTTCCCTGTCTATGTACTGCTACAACAGTTTTTGAATTATTTTCAGCAAAGTCACTTGCATGTGACATTAATGATATTGTTTTATAATATCCTCATCTGTTGAATCACCTTCCTGAGGAATGGGCAAAAATATGAATCTCTTCCAGTCAGATGGCCAGATAGCTGTCTTCCAAATTTCTTGGCATAGACAAATGAGCACTTCCAGCTTTGCATCCATTTGTTGAAGCATCACAATTGTTATCCAGTAAATTCCTGGAGCTTTGTTTTTTGTCTCTTCCTTCAATGCATCTTGGACTTCTTCCTCAGTACCATTGATTCTTGATCATATGCTACCTGCTGAAATGGTTGAACATTTATTATTTCTTTTAGGTTACGGTGACTCTGTGTATTCCTTATATTTTCTAATACTTCCTACATTGTTCATTATTTTGCCCATGTTGTTGTTGTTGTTGTTATGTGCTGTCAAGTCGGACCTACTCATAGCGACTCCTCATTGGGTTTCTGAGGCAATGTCATTATGGAAATAGATTGCCCAGCCTTCCTTCCAAGGAGTGGCTGGTGGGTTTGAACCACCAGACTTCTGGTTAGCAGTCAAGTCCCTTAGGCATAGAATCCTTCAATATGGCAACTAGAGCCTTGAATTTTTTCTTCAGTTCTTTCAGCTTGAGAAATACTGTGTCCTTCCCTTTCGGCTTTCTAACTCTAGGTCTTTGAACATTTTATATAATACTTTACTTCGTTTTCTTGAGCTGCCCTTTGAAATCTTCTGTTCCGTTCTTTTACTTCATTATTTCTTACTTTCGCTTTAGGTATTCTCTGTTCAAGAGCAAATTTCAGAGTCTCTTCTGACATCCATTTTGGCCTTTACTTTCTTCCCTGAATATTTAATGACCTTTTGGTTTTTTCATCTATAATGTCATTATACAACTCATCTGGTCTTCAGTCACTGGTATTGAATGCATTAAAATCTACTCATGAGCTGGTCTCTAAATTCAGGTGAGATATATTGAAGGTTGGCTCTGGTGGACTTGTTTTAATTTTCTTCAGTTTCAAGTTAAACTTTCATATTTGCAGTTGATCATCCATTCCACAGCTGGTCCCTTCTTTTGTGTTGATTGATGATATGGAGTTTCTCTCTGGTTTCTTTCCACAGATGTAGTCTATTTGATTCCAGTGCATTCCATCTGGTGAGGTCCACATGTATAGTCACCATTTATGTTGTTGATAAAAGATATTTGAAATTAATAAGTCACTGTTGTTGTTGTTGTTGTTATGTGCCGTCGAGTCAGACCTGACTCATAGCGACCCCTCCTTGGGTTTCCGAGGCAGTATCACTACGGAAGTAGGATTGCCCAACCTTCCTTCCGAGGAGTGGCTAGTGGGTTTGAACCGCCAGCCGTCTGGTTAGTAGTCAAGTGCCTTAGCCACTATGCTACCAGAGCTCCCGATAAGTCACTAGGTCTGCAAAATTCTAACATGGGATCTGTGGCATTGTTTCTGTCACCCAGGCCATGGTTTGCAACTACCGATCCTTCTTGTTTGTTTCCTACTTCATGGTCCAATCACCAGTAATTATCAATGCAACTTGACTCCATGTGTGGTCAATTTCAGACTACAGAAGTTGGTAAATATCTTCAAATTCTTCATCTTTGGCTATAATGATTGGTGTGTAAATTTGAATGATAGTAGTATTAACTAGTTGTCCATTTAGGCATATGGATGTTATCTTATCACTGACAATATTACACTTCAGGATAGATCTTGAAACATTTTTTTTGATGATGAATGTGACACCATTCCCTTTCAATTGTCATTCCAGGAATGGTAGAACACATGACTGATCTATTCAAAATGGCTATTTCAGCTTACTAATGCAGCATAGTACCTAAGGCACTTAACTGCTAACCAGAAGGCTGGAGGTTCAAACCTTTGCATAGTCAATAAAACACAGGTAAACATATTTCTGGTATTCTGGTATTCCTCAAGGAATTCCGTAGTGATACTGCTTCAGCAACCCAAGGAGGGGTTGCTATGAGTCGGGTGTGACTCGATGGCACATAACAAGAACAACAACAATGCCTAGGATATATATAAGTTCCATTTCATTTTTGACAACTTCCAATTTTCCTGGATTCATACTCCATACATTCAATGTTCCAATTATTAATGGATCTTCACACCTGTTTCTTCTTATTTTGAGTTTTGTCACATCAGTTAAAGAAGATTTACTCCATCCATATCATTAAGGTCGACTCTACTTTGAGGAGGCAGCTCAGCTCTTCCTCAGTCATATTGTGAGTTCCTTGCATCCTAAGAGGCTCATCTTCCAGCACTATATCAAACAATGTTCCAGCACTATTCATAAGGTTTTCAATGACTAACTTTTTCAGAAGTAGACTAGCACATCTCTCTTCCTAGCTTATTTTAGTCAGGGAGCTCCGCTGAAAACCTGTCCACCATGGGTGATCCTGCTAGTGTTTGAAATACCAGTGGTATATCTTATAGCATCTTAACAACACACAAGCCACCACGGTATGACAAACTGACAGACAAGTGGTGGACCCATGCCTGCATTCTGAAATCAGAATTAGTATTATAGCATTAATTTTATTAATATTAGTCTAGGGTGTGATATTTGGTAGTACTCAAACTATTCACCAATGTTGAGTCCTTTGAAAGCCCAAGCCATCTAAGCTGTGGGTCTTCATAGTACATGTTCTTGGGTTCAAGATGCATCATTACTAATCTTATTCTTCTGATTTGAGGGTATTTCCACTTTTGCTAGGTCCTTGTGTGATGCAAATGATTAAGTTCTTGGTGACAAATCAAAAGGTTTGTGGGTTCAAATCCACCTACCAAAACCTCAGAAAAAAAGGCCTGGCAATATGATTCTATAAAATTAAAGCCATGGAATCCCTGTGGAATGTAATTCTACTCTGACACAGAGCCTTGCCATCAATCAGAATTGACTTTATGGCAATGGGTCTGGTTTGGTTTTCAATTCCTCTTCTGCCATTTCCTTCTACTCCATCACCCTCTAATCTCAACTTAGGTTACTTTACCACTAAATTGGATGATTCAACTGATCTATCTCTTACCTTACTTTATTTTGAGTTCTGTTCATATTATTTCTGTCTGGCTTGGGTAAGATTCATATCAATGCATCAATGACATTTTACTGGATTCTATCTATCTCTTGGCTTTACATCATGCTAACAACTCTCTAAAAAAGATCACAGTCCACTGTGCATAGCCTGTGGCTCAAAAACCTCTGCCCAGCTTCCCCTTGTCTATTATCTGCTGTGCCAGCATGGTTCTCAGCCATAACTTCTTCTTCTTTTTTTTTTTTTTATTTTTATTGTGATTTGGGTGAAAGTTTACAGAGCGAATTCATTTTCCATGCAGCAGTTCCTATACATTTTGTCTCATGATATTGACTGAAGTTTCCCACAATGGAACAGCTCTCTTCCTACTTCCTCCCCGTAATTACCTCTTCCCGGTGTCCTTCCCTCTGATGCACTCCTACCCCCCCCCACCTGTCTCCCTGTGCATACATTGCCCTTCTATTCTCCCATGATATATGTCTCGTAGGAGTGTATCTACCTAATGTAAATGCTCATTTCATATGCCTGTCTTTTGTTTGGCTGGAAGCCACAGGAGTGGGTTCAATAACAGCTATGGGCCATAGTCTCAGGGGTTTCACCAAGCTGTATCAGATCAGCAAAACTTGTCCTTTTTTTTTTTTATGATTTTGAGTTTTGTTCCACATTGTTCTCCCACCCTATCCAGGATCTCGTACATAGATCCCCCTCTGAGTGTTTGACAGTGGTAGCCAGGCACCATCTAGTTCTTCTGGTCTCATAGTCATATAGGCTGAGGTTCACATGGTGTACCAGTCCCTTGGACTAATTGTTTCCGTGCATCATTGGTTTTCTTCATTCTTCTTTGCTCTGGATGAGGAGAGACCCATCATTATATCTAGATGGGCACTTGCAAGCTTTTAAGATCCCAGTTGCTACTCACCAAAGTAGGATGTGGAACAATGTTTTCCCAAGCCCACAGGTCTAACTACTAGCTGTCTCTGGATAGCTGGCTATGGTCAAGAAGTCTCCATAACCTTATCCCTTGTTAGCTCTACTATATACTTGGAAATTCTTACAGAACAGGAACATACTCTTGTAGATATATCATCTACCAACCCAGTACATGGCCATGGGCACATCCCCCCCGCCTAGACATATTTGATCATTCAGCTTGTCCACCCATTTGTGCAACTATAGATAAATGTTTGCCATCACTGTCAATGCTCTACTGTATGTGCAAAAGGGTTCATCTTTATTGTCTTTATCTCCCATTTACCTCTCTATGTCTCCCTCTTCCTCAATGCCACTGTGTTGATCACTCACATCTGGTGCATTGCCCTTCCCTTCACCCAAATCAATACTTGGTGTACCTATCTAATTGTTCCTTCCTTTGCCCTCACACCCCTGGTAACCAACAAAGAAAATTTTGCTCTCTATATAAACCTTTCCTTGACTTTTTGCAACAGTGGACTAATACAATATTTATACCTCTGTGATGGACTTATTTCATTCACCATAATGTCCTCCAAGTTCATCCACATTATGTGGTGTTTTACAGATTCCATGTTATTCTTTAGGGTTGTATTGTATTCTATTGTGTGATAACCATAGTTTGGTTATTCATTCTTCTTTTGATGGGGACCTAGGTTGTTTCCATCTTTTTGCTATTGTAAATAGTGCTGTGATGTACATGGGTGTGCATATTTCTGTTCTTTTCCTGGCTTTCACTTCTTTAGGATGTTTTTGTTGTTATGTGCCATTGAGTAGGACCTGACTCATAGAAACCCCTCCTTGGGTTTCCAAGGCAATATCACTACGGAAGTAGATTGCCCAACCTTCCTTCCAAGGAGCAGCTGGTGGGTTTGAACCACCAGCCTTCTGGTTAGCAGTCATGGAATTTTGGGGTCAAATTCAGCCATAACTTCTCACACTCCTCCTCTTAGTATTTTCTCCAAGAAGTCAAATTCTCCACCCCTCAATTTTTTATAGCAATACAGATACCAGCTAAAGTCTTTCATGATAAGGAGTTATCAGTGGTGTCTATTTCAAACTGCATAGAGATAACTCATTTCATAGGTTCAAAAGCAAGGATGCACATTCGGGCTGTGTCACATAGATAAATTAAGAGCCCTGTGTCACCATATTTACAAAGTAGCTGCTGATGAAATTAGAAGTTCTTTATGCCAGGGAAGTTTTCTGTCAGTTTTGGATTGTTTACAATGTAGCTTAAATATTCAAGTCACATACTACATGTTTCACACATAATTTGAGCTCATTACATTATAAGCATACGTGACACATGGCTTTGGGACCATGTGAGGTATAGAGTAGCATTGGCACTTTGGGCATGTGGGAGGGCATGTAGTAAATCTGTGCTGGCTGCTGGAATACAGAAAGAGGGAAAGGAATATCAGGTGAAAAATGGAAGAACATCAACAGTATTTTGCTGGAGATTAGCACTGGAAGCAGAACTTGTTTTTGAGATCCTATGAGATATTTCCTGTAAATTCCCAGAAAAAACGTGGAGAATATTACTTTATATGAGTTGGATGTCTTGATTCTGAAGGCAGGTGGGAACAAGAGCTAGTATAGTAAATTGGATTAATCTCTGATTTGGTGATCCCGTCTTTATCAACGAGGTGAAAAGTTTGGGGGAAATTAATGTTTTAAAAAAGATTACTTGTGTGTCTACTATTTCACAGCATAGTAAAAAAGATGAGCAATTTCCTTCCCTGACCAAAAAAAAAAAAAAAAAACACCTCACATTCTTACAAATGTTAGCAATATATTGGTGTTGTGTAGTATTTCAGAAGACACAATTATGATTAAGGCATGAACTGTACTTTAAGTATATGAAATGTTTGCAAGTTAATGGATTGTAGACAAATTGTTGAAAGAATAAATGTCAGATAAGTGTTAGAGGAATAAATACTACAAGACTCCAGAAGACTGAGGGAACACATTGAGGTGTTTTGAAGCTTTAGCCATATTGAAATAACTATAAAAATATTGTTTTGTAAATATTTGTGTATTTCATTTTTTTAGAGATAATGGCCTAGGGTATTAAGTAATAATGTAGAAAGTAGGCCCATAAATATCAAATGAAGTAGGAGAAATATTAACAAATTCTCAGTGGTCAAGATAAGAAGTTCAATGGTAAAGAAAGGAGAGGAATAAATATTGCACAGGAATTGTGAACCCAGATCTTCTGAGGACAAAGAATCGTGGCATAGTTATTCAATGACTAGGGAAGCAAGGGTGTAAATAACGCAAACAGAGGGTAAGCTGGGAAAGTCTCCTATCTGCCTCTTGATCTCAACAGGTTTTTTACACCTTTGCCAAGAACAATATGTTCTTACATTGATGCTGCCATGCGAATTATCTGAGAAGCCTAATGCTTTTTGAACCAACAGCATCTCTGTCAGCAGCCTTCAAGGAATGGCTCTTAAAGAGAGGCCAAGTTGAGTTGTGAGTTTCTTTTGTGTGGGTTTCTGATGTCCTGGCAGGTAATTCAATCAAATTCCACTCTCCACCTGTCCTGTTTTCCTCTCACCCTTGCCCTACCTGCCAAGAAAGAAAGATAAATGGAAACCAGAACTAACTGAAAACTATTTGGAGTATTACATTCCCATCACAGGCAGTTTCAGCCTAAGCTCTTGGGATTTGGTTTGTTTCATGTTGATGCCAGTCCAGAGTTTCTCTGAGGAAGCTATGTACTCCAATTCACTGATAGGTTTCTGGTCTCAAAGACCCTGAAGAGACTCCTGTCTCCTGACCAGGATGGAGGAAGGAGGAAGGAATCAGGTGAAATTGTGTCAACCCCACAGAGTCATAACTTGCACTGTCTTCAACTCCTTCTCTGTCACTGCAAAACACCCACAGGGAGAGTGGTTATGATTATAAGTAATAAATAGTTTCAAGAAAAGATAAGTCTGGGAGGTAGCAACTCTGCTAATAGAGCTGAACAAATAAAAGAAAAGGATGAGCATCAGAATGCACCTTGGCCATGTAGTCAACAGCATACTCTTAATAAAGTTTGATTCATTCATATAAACATGTAATAATTATCTTTTTGAGTATTTAGTGTATTCCAGGAAATGTACTAGGTAATGCAGCTGTAATGATGAGAGATCTTGACTTCTAATCTTGTAGATAATTTACCATTCCAATGAAATATAAAGTTAGTACAAGGCAATATGCTGTACATAAATAGAAAAAAATGTCACTTTGATAACCAAGGTGCACCTGACTGAAGCCATGGTCTTTTTTTTTTTTTTTTCCTTTAAAAAACAAAGCTTTTCATTGTGATTTGAATGAAAGTTTACAGAGCAAATTCATTTTCCATTCAACAGTTCATACACATTTTATCCTGTGACATTGATTACACTCCCCACAATGTAACTGCTCTCTTCCCACTTCCCCCTTGTGGTTACCTTTTCCCTGTGTCCTTCTTTCCTATGCATTCCTGCCTTCTGAGCTCTCCCTAAATGCTGCCCTTCTAATCTCCCAAATGGTTAATTGTTCTAAGGAGTATACCTATTTGGTAGAAACGTTTACTTCTGGTAGCATAGTGTCTAAGGCACTTGACTGCTAATCAGAAGGCTGGTGGTTCAAACGCACCAGCCACTCCTTGGAAGGAAGATGGGGCAATCTACTTCTGTAGTGATATCGCCTCAGAAACCCAAGGAGGGGTCGCTATGAGTTGGGTCCAACTTGATGGCACATAACAACAACATTGTTTGCCTGGAAGTGAACTCATGGGAGTCAGTTCAACATAGGCCTGATGGGTGACTATGAACCATGGTCTTGGGGATTTCACAAGTCTATATCAGACCAGTAAGTCTGCTTTTTTTTTTTTTTTTTCCTTCATGATTTTTGAGTTTTCTTCCACAGTATCCAGAATCTTGAGTTTTGATAACTTTCAAAAAATTGGTTGGCAGTGGTAACTGGACACTATCTAGTTTTTCTGGTCTTAGAGTTGTGTAGGCTGAGATTCCCATTTTCTACTGGTCCCTTGGACTAATTATTTCCATGCTTCTTTGATTTTCTCCACTCTTCTTTTCTGTGGATGAGAAGAGAATAACACTTGCATCTTAGATGGTTGCTCACAAGGTTTTAAGACTCCAGTCACTATTCACCAAAGTGAGATGTAGAACAATGTTTTTGTGTACTATGTTATGCCAATTGAGCTTGTTCATTGTGTCTATATACTATACTTTTGTTATTCACTCATCCATTAATGGGCACGTAAGTTGATTCTATTGCTTTGTTGTTGATGTCCCCTCTGACCGTCGTCTTGAGACTGCAGGCCCCAGTTACTCCCTCAAAGTGCTTGGTTGTGGCTAAGAAGTTATCTTGACTTTGCCCCTATTAGATCTATTGTATATATGGACATTTTTTATAGCACATACAAATACATAGGCAAAAATATCATCTGCCAAACCTATATGGGGTCATGGATATATTCCTGATCACCTACCCATATCTGATCATCTTGCTTGTCTATTTTTGTATTCACCCATAGCTTAATGTTTGTTATTACTGATAATGCAGTATTTTGTGTGTAACAGTATTTGCCTTTGTTCTCTGTACCTCTTGAACACCTCTTCGTGCCTTCCTCTTCCTTGGTGATATTGTCCTGGTCACCCACTTTTGGCATATTACTTTTCCCTTAAAAAAAAAAAAAAGAATCAATATACATCTCTGTGTGGAAAGTTGAATAGATCCATAACAAAAGAAGAAATTGAATAGGTCATAAAAAAATTACCAACATAAAAAAGTCCTGGCCCAGATGGTTTCACTGGAGAATTCTACCAAACCTTCAGAGTAGAACTGACACCAATCCTATTCAAACTATTCCAAAACATAGAAAAAGATGAAATCCTCCCTAACTCATTTTATGAAGCAAGCATAACCTTAACATCAAAACCAAGCCAGGCAAAGACATCACTCAAAAGGAAAACTACAAAACAATATCCCTCATGAATATAGATGCAAAAATGTTCAACAAAATCCTAGCCAATAGACTCCAACAACATATCAAGAAAATCATTCATTATGACCAAGTGGGGTTCGTATCAGTTATGCAAGGATGGTTCAACATTAGAAAAATAATCAACGTCATCCACCACATAAATAAAACAAAGAAAAAGAATCACATGACCATATCAATTGATGCAGAAAATGCATTTGATAAAATCCAATGCCCATTCCTGATTAAAACTCTCAGCAAAATAGAAATAGAAGGGACAATCCTCAACATAATAAAGGGCATCTATGCAAAACCAACAGCCAATATTATTCTCAATGGAGAGAGACTGAAACCATACCCTCTCCCACCACTTCTATTCAACATTTTATTGGAAGTCCAAGCCAGGGCAATAAGGCAAGAAAGGGGCATCAAAGGCATCCAAATTGATAAAGAAATAGTCAAACTATCTCTATTTGCTGATAATATGAATACCTAGAAAATCCAAGAGACTCAGTCAAAAATCTACTGGAACTAATTGAGAGATTTAGGATCATGGCAGGATACAAGATCACATCCCCAAATCAGTTGGATTCCTCTACTTCAGCAAAAAGATTGCTGAAAAAGAAATAAGGAAATCAATACCATTTAAAATAGTTACCAAAAAATAAAATACTTGGGAATAAATCTTACCAGGGACACAAAAGACCTAAATAAAGAAAACTGTAATAAACTACTTCAAGAAACCAAAAGTTGTTGTTGTTAGGTGCCGTCGAGTCATTTCCGACTCATAGCGACCCCATGCACAGCAGAATGAAACACTGCACAATCCTATGCCAGCTCCATGATCCCTGATATACTTGAGCCCATCATCACAGCCACTGTGTCAATCCATCTCATTGAAGGCCTTCCCCTCTTTCATCGACACTCCACCTTACCAAGAATGACATCCTTCTCCAGGGAATGGTCCCTTCTGACAAAATGACCAAGTAGGTGAGACAAAGTCTGGTCATTCTCGCTTCCAAGGAGCATTTCAGGTGCACTTCCTCCAGGACACATCTGTTAGATATTTTAGCAGTCCATGGTACTTTCAGCATTCTCCGCCAGTCCCACAACTCAAAAGCATCAACTCTTCTTCGATCTTCCTTATTCATTGTCCAGGTCTCACATGCATACGAGGTGATTGGAAATATCATGGCTTGTGTCAGGTGCACCTTAGTCCTCAAGGAGACACCCTTGCTCCTCAGCACTTGACACAGTTCCTTTGTGGTTGACCTTTTCAGTGCTACACGTCGTCTAATGTCCTGACTGCTGCTTCCATTGGCATCGAATGTAGAACCAAGCTACGTGAATTCTTTGGCAACCTCAATCTTCTCTCCATTTATTGTGATACTGCTCATTGGTCCAGTTGTGAGGATTTTTGTTTTCTTTATATTGAGATGTAATCAATACTGCAGACTGTATTCTTCAACCTTCATCAGTAAGTGCCTCAATTCATCCTCACCTTCAGCAAGCCAAGTTTCGTAGTCTGCATATCTCAGGTTGTTAATGATTCTTCCTCTAATCCTGATGCCACATTCCACTTCATATAGTCCAGCTTCTCGGATATTTGCTCAGCATATAGATTGAGTAATTGTGGAGAAAGGATAAACCCTGACACACTCCCTTCTTGATTTTAAACCATGTAGTGTCCCCTTGTTCCGTTCGAACAACAGCCTCCTGGTCAAGGTACAGGTTCCTCATGAGTA
>NW_006921726.1:7073007-7074193 GCF_000298275.1 Orycteropus afer afer
CTGGAAGTTCTCTGTCAATATACTGCTGCAAACGTTTTTGAATTATCTTCAGTAAGATCTTACTTGTGTGTGATATTAATGATATTTTTCTATAATTTCCACATTCTGTGGGCTCCCCTTTCTTTGGAATGGGTATAAATATGGATCTTTTCCAGTCAGTTGGCCAGGTAGCTGTCTTCCAAATCTCTTGGTATAACTGAGTGAGTGCCTCCAATGGGGCATCCATTTGTTGAAATATCTCAGTGGGTATTCCATCAATTTCTGGAGCCTTGTTCTTCACCATTTCTTTCATTGCAGCTTTGACTTCCTCTTTCAGTACCATTGGTTCTAGATCATATGCCACTTCCTGAAATGGATGAAGATCGACCAGTTCTTTCTGGTACAGTGACTCTGTGTATTCCTGCCATCTTCTTTTGATGTTTCCTGCATCATGCAATATTTTGCACATGTTGTTGTTATATGCCATCGAGTCAGACCTGACGCATAGTGACTGCTCCTTGGGTTTCTGAAGCAGTATCACTACGGAAGTAGATATTTTGCCCATAGAATCTGTTAATATTGCAACTCGAGGCTTAAATTTTTCCTCAATTCTTTCAGCTTGAGAAATGCTGAGCATGTTCTTTCCTTTTGGTTTTCAAACTCCAGGTCTTTGCACAGTTCATTAAAGTAATTGGCTTTGTCTGCTTGAGCTGCTGTTTGAAATCTTCTGTTCAACTCTTTTATCTTGTCATTTCTTCCATTTGCTTTAGCTACTCTCCGCTCAAAGGCAAGTTTCAGAGTTACTTCTATCATCCATTTTGGTCTTCTCTTCTTTTCTCATCTTTTTAGTGATCTCTTGCTTTCTTCATCGATAATGTTCTTGATATCCTCCCACAATTACTCTGGTCTTCAGTCGTTGGTGTTCAGTGCATCAAATCTATTCTTTAGATGATCTCCAAATTCAGGAGGGACATATTCAAGATCATATTTTGGCTCTCTTGGACTTGTTTTAATTGTCTTTAACTTCAAGTTGAATTTGCACATGAGCAGTTCTATTCCACAATCAGCTCCTGGCCTGGTTTTGGCTGAAGATATTGAGCTTTTCCACCAACTCTTGCCACAGATGTAGTCAATCTGATTCCTGTGTGTTCCATCTGGTGAAGTCCACATGTAGAGCCACTGTTTGTGTTGTTGAAAAAAGGTGTTT
>NW_006921726.1:7074448-7078510 GCF_000298275.1 Orycteropus afer afer
GGGTCTTCCTGGTAGGTGGGCGTATGGATATTATCCTATCACTGACAGCATTGTACTTCAGGACAGATCTTGAAACATCCTTTGTGATGATGAATGCCACTCCATTCCTTTTCAAACTGTCATTCCCAGCATAGTAGATCACATGGTTGTCTGATTCAAAACGGCAAAAACCCATCCATTTCAGCTCACTATTGCCAAGGATATCAATCTTTATGTGTTCCATTTCATTTTTCACAACTTCCATTTTTCCTAGATTCATACTTCATACATTCCGTGTTTGATGATTAATGGATGTCTCCCGCTGTTTCTCCTCGGTTTGAGTGGTGCCACATCACAAATGGAGATCTCGAAAGCTTTACCTTATCCATATGAGTATGGCTGGGTTTACTCTGATGATGCAGCTCTTTTCCAGTCCTATTTTGAGAGCCTTCTAACCTAACTGGACTATTCATAATGTTGTGCAGTAATGTATCAGACAGTGTTTCTTTGCTATTCGTAAGGTTTTCCCTGGCCAATTCTTTGAGAAGTGGACGGCCACTTCCTTCTTCCTAGTCAGTCTCAGTCTGTAAGCTGGGCTGATACCTGTGCACCATATGCATCCCGCTAGGTTTAAAACACCAGTGGCTCAGCCTCAAAACACATCAACACATCACCACATTAGGACAAACAAACAGACAAGTTTATCTACCTGTTGGAAACCTCTCCGACCACCCTTACCTGGACCCTGTGGCTGAATCCTCCTCTGTCCCGGTTCCTGGGCCTTTTCCTCCCCTTTCCCCTGCTCTCCCACCTGCTTCTTTGGGCATGCCTGTGTTAACTCTCCTCACCTAGATTCCTGGGGCTCACTCCCATTGGTCCTGGTCCCCGGGCCTATTCGTCTTCACTCTCTGGTTCTTCCACCCTGCTGCTTTGGGTGTGCCTGGGTTCCGTCTCCTCACCTGGATCCCTGAGGCTCACTCCCATCTGCCTGGTCCCTGGGCCTATTTGTGTCCACTCCTGGTTCTTCCACCCTGCTGCTTTGGGCGCACCTGTGTTCTCTCTCCTCACCTGGATCCCTGGGGCTCACTCCCGTTGGTCCTGGTCCCCAGGCCTTTTAGTGTCTGCTCTCTGGTTCTCCCACCCTGCTGCTTTAGGTGTTCCTGGGTTCCCTCTCCTCACCTGGATCCCTGTGGCTCACTCCCGTTGATCCTGGTCCCTGGGCACATTCGTCCCAGCTCTCTGGTTCTCCAGCCCTGCTGCTTTGGGTGTGCTTGTGTTCCTTCTCCTCACCTGGATCCCTGAGGCTCACTCCCGTCTGTCCTTGTCCCTGTGCCTATTTGTCTCCGCTCCTGGTTCTCCCACCCTGCTGCTTTGGGCGTGTCTGGGTTCTCTCTCCTCACCTGCATCCCTGTAGCTGAATCCTCCTCTGTCCCAGTTCCTTGCCCTTTTAATTCCCTTTCTCCCGCTCTCCCACCCTGCTGCTTTGGTCATGTCTGGGTTCCTTCTCCTCACCTGGATCCCTGCAGCTGTCTCCTCCTCTGTTCCAGTTCCCAGGCCTTTTAATCATCTTTCTTCCACTCTCCCACCCTGATGCTTTGGGTGTGTCTGGGTTCCCTCTCCTCACCTGGATCCCTGAGGCTCACTCCCATCGGTCCTGGTCCCCAGGCCTATTTGTCTCCCTCTCCAGTTCTTCTGCCCTGCTGCTTTGTGTGTGCCTGAGTTCCCTCTCCTCACCTGGATCCCTGCGGCTCACTCCTGTCAGTCCTGGTCCCTGGGCCTATTCATCTCCACTTTCCGGTTCTCCCACCCTGCCGCTTTGGCCATGCCTGGATTCCCTCTCCTCACCTGTATACCTGCAGCTCACTCCTGTCAGTCCTTGTCCCCAAGCCTATTCGTCTCAGCTCTCTGGTTCTCCTGCTTTGATTATTTGGGCGTGCCTGGGTTCCCTCTCCTCATCTGGATCCCTGCAGCTGACTCCAATAAACCATTAGAGATCTACATAAATGAAGAACATACCATAATCATGGATAGGAAGATTGAACGTTGTGGAAATGTCAATGCTACCCAAAGCAAACTATATATTCAATGCAATCCCAATCCACATCCTATCAACATTTTTTTAAAGATATGGAAAAACTGATCACTAACTTTATATGGAATGGAAGGAGACTATAGATAAGCAAAACACTATTGAAGAAGAAGAACAAAGTAGGAGATCTCATACAGCCAGATCTCAAAACCTATTATATAGCCACAGTAGTCAGAACTGCCATAGTCCAATGGAATATAATTGAGAACCCAGAAATAGATTCATCAACTTATGATCTGCTGATCTTTGACAAAGGGCCAAAATCCATTAAATGGGGAAGAGAAAGTTTGTTTAATAATTGGTGCTGGCAAAACTGGATATCCATTTGCAGAAAAATGAAACAAGATATGTACCTCACACCATACACAAAAACTAACTCCAGATGGGTCAAAGACTTAAATGTGAAACCAAAACTACAAAGTTCTTCAAGGAAAAACTAGGAGCAAATTTAGGGCTTCTAATATATGGTGATCTGGTAGCATAGTGGCTAAGGCACTTGACTGCTAACCAGAAGACTGGCGGTTCAAACCCACTAGCCACTCCTCGGAAGGAAGATGGGGCAATCTACTTCCATAGTGATACTGCCTCAGAAACCCAAGGAGGGGTCGCTATGAGTCAGGTCTGACTTGATGGCACATAACAACAACAACATCAACAACAACAACAACAACAATATATGGTGTAGATAGACTATCTAGCATAATCCAAAATGCACAAACAGCAGGAGAGAAACTAGATGAATGAGACCTTCTAAAAATTAATTTTGTATGTACTTCCAAAGACTTCACTGAAAGAGTCAAAAGAGAACATACAGATTGGGGAAAAAATATTTGGCCATGACATATATGACAAGGGACATATCTCTAGAATTTATAGAAAATGCCAACACCTCAATAACAAAAAGACAAATAATCCAATTAAAACATGGGCAGAAGACATGAATAGACACTTCACCAAAGAGGATTATCATCTGGCCAACAAACATATGAAGAAATGCTCATGATCATTAGTCATTAGAGAGATGCAAATCAAAACAACAATGGGATACCATCTGGCCCCAGCACTAATGTTGTTGTTGTTGTTGTTATGTGCCATTGAGTCAGACCTGACTCATAGCAACCCCTCCTTGGGTTTCCAAGGCAGTATCACTACAGAACTAGATTGCCCCATCTGCCTTCCAAGACCAGCACTAATAGCAAAGTTCAACAAGACAGAAATAACAAATGGTGGCGAGGATGCAGAGAGATTGGGACTCTCATACACTGCTGGTGGGACTGTAAAATGGTACAACCACTGTGGAAAGCAGTATGGAGATTCCATAAAAAGTTGGAATTAGAAATACCACTTGAGCCAGCCATTCCATTACTAGGTATATATCTAAAAGAAGTGACAGCCATGATAAGAACAGGCATATGCACATCCATGTTCATCACAGCACTATTTACAATAGCCAAAAGATGAAAACAACCTAGGTGTCCTTCAACTGAGGAATGGATAACCAAACTATGGTACATATGCACAATGCAATACTATGCAACCCTAAAGAATAGTGTAGAATCTGCAAAACACCACATAATGTGGATGAACTTGGTGCACATTATGCTGAATGAAGTAAGTCAATCACAGAAGGACAAATATTGTATTAGTCTGTTATTGTATAAAGTCAAGGAAAGGTTTATATATGGAAGCAAATTTTCTTTGTTGGTTACCAGGGCAGGGAGTGTAGGGTAGGGAACACTCTTAGATAGGTAGAGATAAGTATTGATTTGGGTGAAGAGAAGGGCAATGTACTGAACGTGAAAAAAAAAAAAATCAGTACACATCTCTGACTTAGCCTCCTATCTCTGGTAACCAACACAGAAAATATTTTTCTCTTGGTAAATCTTTCCTTGACTTTCTATCATAGTGGACACATGCAATATTTGGAGCTCTGGTAGCATAGTGGCTAAGGCACTTGACTGCTAACCAGAAGGCTGGCGGTTCAAACCCACCAG
>NW_006921726.1:7079146-7084456 GCF_000298275.1 Orycteropus afer afer
TGTTGTTTTGATTTGCATCTTTCTAATGGCTAGGAGCTCTGGTAGCATAGTGCCTAAGGCATTTGACTGCTAACCAGATGGCTGGTAGTTCACACCAACCAGTCACTCCTTGGAAGGGACGTTTGGCAGTCTACTTCCGTAGTGATACTGCCTTATAAACCCAAGAAGGGATCATTACTATGAGTCGAATACGACTCCACAGTAGTGAATTTTAGTTTGGTAATGGCTAAACTACCCACCAGCCACTCCTCGGAAGGAAGATGGGGCAATCTACTTCTGTGGTGATACTGCCTTGGCAACCCATGGAGGGGTCGCTATGAGTCGGGGCTGACTCTATGGCACACAACAACAACAACAACAACAATGGCTAATGATTGCTAACATTTCTTGTTGGCTGCCTGAATATGTTCTTTGGTGAAGTGTCTGTTCATGTCCTCTGCCAATTTTTTAATTGGATCACTTGTCTTTTTGGTGTTGAGGTATTGAAGTTTTCCATATATTTCAGAGATAAGTCGCTTGTCATATATGTCATTGCCAAATAATTTTTCTCAATCTGTAGATTCTCTTTTTCCTCTTTTGGAGAAGTATTTTGATGTGCATAGGAATTTAATTTTTAGAAGGTCCCAGTCATCTAGTGGTCTTCTGTTGTTTGTGCATCTTTGGTTATGTTTGATAGTCTATTTATACCATGAGGTAGGGCTTCTAAGATTGTCCCTATTTTTTCTTTGATGAACTTTATAGCTTCAAGTTTTACACATAAGTATCTGTCCCGACTTCAGTTAGATTCTGTTCATAGTATGAAGTATAGATCTTGTTTCATCTTTCTGCAAATCGATATCTAGTTTTGCCGGCACCGTTTGTTAAAGAAACTATATCTTTCCATTGTATGGGTTTTGGTCCTTTGTCAAAGATCAACTATCCATAGGTGGATACATCTATTTCTGATTTCTGATTTCTCAAGTCTTTCCACTGGTCTATGTGTCTATCATTGTACCAATACCAGGCTCTTTTGACTATTGTGGCTGTATAGGAGATTTTGAGAAACACTCCCACCTGGAGACACAATACTGATTGCATCGAATTGAAAATTAAGAATTCCACTCGGCCATTTTGACTTCCTCATGCCTCTGGATTAACAGACAAAGAAGGATATTATTGTACTATCTGGTGTTGGGAACTAAGAAAAAGACCCCAAAAGAACATGATTGTAAGGCACATGTTCTAATTACAGTGAAGAGATGACAAGGCCTCTCTTGTGATTGAATGTTTGCTTTAAGAGATGGCAAGGTCTCTCTCACTGTTAAATGCTTAATTGGCAATACATCAAAGTATTAGATTTATATGTTACTTCAGTAGTCCATGTTTTTATTTTCTTTAGATGTTTCATACTTTGGGTCACTGTGTCCTAGTAAACATTTATCATTTTACACATTTTATTCCTGAAGAGATTTCTGTGATTATTTTAATGGCCACCTGTTTTCCTTGAGCACACAGAGGAGTAAAATTTTAGCTCTGTAGAGAATAAGCTGATTGTATGGATTCCAAGACTAATTATGTAATCATGTAGAAACATATAAATAAAGTAGAACAAAGGTATCAGAGGTCACTCTCTCAGAACATGCAGGGTGTCTGCCTGGCTCCTGTTCCTTAAATAAAAAGAGAACTATTAATCCTTTCGTGTTGCTTCATTTCTTGACATGTGCGGTTTTGCTGGATGCAGCAATCTGGTGTGATAGATCCTGATTACCAAGGAGAAATTGGATTGACATTACATAATGGAGGTAAAGAAGAATATGTCTGGAATACATGAGATTCTTTAGGATGTCTCTTAGTACTACCATGCCTTGTTATTAAAGTCAATGGAAAATTACAGCAACCCAATTCTGATATGACTGCTAATGGCCCAGACCCTTCAGGAATGAAGGTTTGGGTCACCCCACCAGGCAAAGAACCATGACCAGCTGAGGTGCTTGCTGGGGGCAAGGGAAATACAGAATAGGTGGTGGAAGAAGGCAGTTCTGAATATCAGCTATGAACACATGACCGGTTGCAGAAACGAAGACTGTGATTGTTATAATTCTTCATTTTATATGTGCATCAAATATTTTGTTTCCTTCTGTTATGAATTGTGAAATGTAAATAAGATTAATGCATTTTTGTTGTACGTGTGTTAGCATATCATGTTAGGTGCAGATATGACTTTATAATTGTCCTTATTTAGAGATTATATATGGTTAAGAATATGTGTACAACCACCAAGTTGACAAGGGTGGACTGTGATGGAGCTCTGTGTCAACTTGGCTGGACCACAATTCTGTGTGGTTTAAGCAGTTGTGATGTGGTTATTCCCATAATGGGATCAGATGAATATGTTTTGAGCAGCCAATCCATTGAAAGTGAGCTTCCCTAGGGGTGTGGTCTGCTTCCAGTATGTTTATGGACATCCTGAGAAAAGAGACATTTTTCTGTGGATTGGGATTCTGTTGTGCTGCCTACAACTGTCCATGAGCGAATAATCCACCATTCGGCCTGGAGATCTTGGATTCATCATTCGTTGGAGTCAACAGCCAGTATACTGCCAGCCAACCTTGAGCTCCTGAGCCCTTGCAGCTGTGTGAGTCAGGAAAAGCCTCCAACTTGATGTTTGATCCAAAACTTTGGAGTTGCCCACTTCTATAAGTGTGTGAGCCATTTTCCTAAGATAAATTTCTCTTTCTCTCTCTATATAAGCTTTACTGGTTTTGTTTCTCTAGACAACCCAGTCCAACACAGTTACCCAAGTCTCTTTCTTTTCCTTATAAAATAGTGATCACTTTTTCCATGTCCTTAAAGAATGTTGATGGAATCATTGAGAAGTATTGATATTTTCACAATGTTCAGTTTTCCTATCCATGAGAATGGTACGTTCCTCCATTTATGTAGGTTTCATAGTTTCTTGTAGTAGTGTTTTGTAGTTTTCTTTGTATAGGTCTTTTGTGTCCCTGGTAAGATTTATTCCTAAGTATTTTATCTTTTGAGTAGCTATTGTAAATGGTATTGTTTTGCTAATTTTCTTTCAGAGATCTCTTTGTTGATGTACAGGAATCCAACTTATTTTTATATGCTGATCTTATATCCTGCCAGTTTGCTGAATCTTTCAATAAATTCCAGTAGTTTTATTGCTGAGTCTCTTGGGTTATCTGTGTACAGGATCATATCATCTGCACATAGAGATAGGTTTATTTCTTCTTTTCCAGTTTGGATGCTTTTTATTTCTCAGTCTTGCCTTCTTGCCCTGGCCAGGACTTCCAGTACAATGTTGAATACAAGTGGTAATATACGGCATGTTTGTCTGGTTCCCATTTGCAAGGAAAATGCTTTCAACTACTCTCTGTTGAGAAGAATGTTGTCTATTGTTTTGCATATATGCTCTTTATTCTTTATTTATTTATTTGTGTATTCTAGATATATCTTTTTTATTTTAATTTTTTAGCATTTTATTGTGGGTTGGGTGAAAGTTTGCAGAACAAAGTAGTTTCTCATTCAACAATTTATGCACATTTTTTTTGTGTGTGTGATATTAGTTGCAGTTGTCTCAATGTAATAGCACTCTTCCCACTTTTTCCCTGGGTTCCTCCTTTCCATTCACCCACCTTCCTGCTTTCTGAAAGTTGTTTTTGGGCAGATGCTGCCCCTTTGGGATTGCATGGTTGATTTTTCTGAGGAACATGTTCCTCACAGGTGTTACTGTTCATTTTATAGGCCTGTCCATTGTTTGGCTGATGGGATTTTTGGGAGTGATTTCAGTACCAGGTTTGAAGGGTGTCTAAGGGCTATTGTCTCAGGAGTTCTACCATTCTCTTTCAGACCAGTAAGTCTAGTCTTTTTTTTTTTTCATGATTTTGAATTTTGTTCTACATTTCTCTCTCACTCTGTCTACAGCCTTCCATTGGGATCTCAACCAGAGCAGTCAGTAGTGGTAGCTGAGCACTATTTCTTCTGGTACCAGGCTAGCGATGGCTATGATTTTTGTGATCCATTACTACTTTGGAGTAATTATTTTCTTGGATCTTTGATTTTCTTCAGTCTTCTCTGCTTTGGATGGAAAAAGATCAATAGTTGTATCATAGATGGTCACTCACAAACTTTTTATTTTATTTTATTTATTGTGATTTGGATGAAAGTTTACAGAGCAAATTCACTTTCCATACAACAGTTCATATACACTTTGTCTCATGACATTGACTACAATTTACCCCAATGCAACAGCTCCCCCCCACTTCCTCCTGATAGTTACCTCTTCCCTGTGTCCATTCCTCCATGCACTGCTGCCCCCTGAGCTGTCTCCCTGTGCATAAACAGCCCTTCTTTCTCCCATGATTGTTCTCTCCAAGGAGTGTACCTTCCTCAGGTAAATGTTCAACTCATATGCCTATCTTTTGTTTGGCTGGAAGTCACAGGTGTGAGTTCAATACCAGACCTGAAGGGCAGCTACGGGCCATAATCTCAGTGGTTCCACCAGGCTCTATCAGACCAGCAAACCTGATCCTTTCTTCTTCTTCTTCTTCTTCTTCTTCTTTTTTAAATGATTTTGAGTTTTGTTCCACATTGTTCTCCCTATCCAGGATCTCCTACATAGACCCCCCTCTGACTGGTTGATAGGTAGCTGGGCACCATCTAGGTCTTATGGTTTCATAGTCGTATAGGCTGTGGACTGCATGGTGTACAAGTTGCTAGGACTAATTATTACCATGAATCTTTGGTTTTCTTCATTCTTCTTTACTCTGGATGAGAAGAGATGCATCATTGCATCTAGATGGCTTCTTGCAAGCTTTTAAGATCCCAGTCACTACTCACCAGAGTAGGAGGTGGGAGAATGTTTCATGTAGTATGTTATGCCAATTGAGCTTGCTGTCCCCTGTGACTATGGTCCCGAGACCACAGGTTCAACTACTTGGTCTCTCTGGGTAGCTGGCTGTGACCAAAAAGTGATGACAATATTGTCCCTTGTCAGCTCTACTATATACCTGAGAATTCATACAGAACTTACAAATACACTTGTAGAATCATTGTCCACCAACCCCATACATGGTCTTGGGTACACTCCCCACTGCATAGGCATACATAATAGTTCAGCCTGTCCACCCATCTATCCATCCCTATACCCAGGTTTGCTTTCATTGATAGCACAGTACTGTATGTGCATAAGGGTTCATCTTTGTTGTCTGCATCTCTCATGTACCTCTCTATGTCTTCCTCTGCCTCAATGCCACCATGTTGATCACTCACATTTGGTCCATTACCCTTCTCTTCGTCCAAATCAATACTTAT
>NW_006921726.1:7086041-7102929 GCF_000298275.1 Orycteropus afer afer
CTGCGATGATGGGCTCGAGTATAGCATGGATTGTGGGGCTGGCGCGGGATCGGGCAGTGTTTCGTTCTGCTGTGCATGGGGTCACTATGAGTCGGAAACGACTCGACGGCACTTAACAACAACAACAACAACATCTAAGAGTGTTCCCTACCCTACCCTCCCACCCCTGGTAACTAACAAAGAAAATTTCCTTCCATATATAAACCTTCCCTTGACTTTTACAACAACAGACTAATACAATATTTGTCTTTCTGTGATTGACTTATTTCAGTCAGCATAATGTCCTCCAAGTTCATCCACATTATGCAGTGTTTTGCAGATTCTACATTATTCTTTAGGGTTGCATATTATTCCATTGTGCATATGTACCATAGTTTGGTTATCCAATCCTCAGTTGATGGACACCTAGGTTGTTTCCAACTTTTGGCTATTGTAAATAGTGCTGCAATGAACAGGGGTACACATATATATGTTCTTGTCATGGCTCTCCCCTTCTTTAGGATACATATCTAGTAATAGAATGGCACTCACAAACTTTTAAGACCCCAATTACTACTCACCAAAGTAGGATGTAGAACATTGTTTATATGGATTATGTTATGCCAATTGACCTACATGTCCCCTGAGATTATGATCCTAAGCCCTCAAGCCCAGTGACTCAGTCTCCTCCATATGCTCTACTATATACCTGGATATATCTGCAGTATACAAATGCATATGTAGAAATATCCTCTACCAAACTGCCCAAGGTAGGCAGGTGCAGGGCTCAAGGGCTGCTTTTCACTTGGGGGCAGCTCTATTTTAAGGTTGGGGCCTTAGGTAGGTGGGCACAGGGATCAGGGGCTGCCTTTTGCCTGGGGGCAGCTCTATGTTAAGGCTGGGGTCAGAGGTAGGCAGGTGCAGAGGTGTTAGGAACAACTAAGAGAGATGAATTTGTCTGTCGGTTTGTCATCCTGTGGTGGCTTACATGTTGCTGTGAGGTTGAAGGCTATGCCACCGGTGTTGCAAAATGCCAGCAGGGTTATCCATGGTGGACAGGTTTCAGCAGAGCTTATGAGCTAATGCAGACTCAGAAGAAGGAAGATGCCATCCACTTCTCAAACAATTAGCCATTGAAAACCACATTAATACCAGTGATACACTGTCTGAAACATTGTCCAATATAGTGCTGGAAGGTGAGCCCATCAGGTCAGTAGGCACTCAGAATTTTACTGGGGAAGAGCTGACTCCTCAGAGTAGTGATGATGTTAATGATATAGATAGAATAAATCATTCAAGACCTCCATTGGCTGATGTGGCATGACTCAAAATGAGTAGAAACAGATGCAAATAGCCATTAATAATTGGAACATGGAATGTATGAAGTATGAATCTGGGAAAATTGGAAATTGTCAAAAATTAAATGGAATGCATAAAGGTCGATATCCTAGACCATAGTGAGCTGAAATGGACTGGTTCTGGCCATTTTGAATCAGACAACCATATGATTTACTATGCTGGGAATGACAAATTGAAGAGGAATGGTGTGGCAGTCATCACCACAAAGATTGCTTCAAGATCTGGCCTCAAGTACAATGCTGTCAGTGATAGGATAATATCCATATGCTTAAAGGGAAGGACAGTTAATACTATCGTTATTCAAATCTATGCAACAACCACCAAAGCCAACAATTAAGAAATTGAAGATTTCTACCAACTTCTGCAATCTGAAATTGATGAAACATACAATCAAGATGTGTTGATTATCCTGGTGACTAGAATGCAAAAGTTGGAAGCAAAGAAGAGTTACCAGTAGTTAGAAAATATGGCCTTGGTGATAGAAACAATGCTGGAGATTGCACAATAGAATTTTGCAGGACCAACAGGTTACTCATTGCAAATACCATTGTGCAACAACATAAGTGATGGCTATACATGTGGATTTCACCAGATAGAATACAAAGGAATCAGACTGACTACATCTGTGGCAAGAGACAATGGAGAAGTTCAATATCTTCAGCCAAAACAAGGCCAGGAGTTGATTGTGGAACAGACCATCAACTGTTCTTATGCATGTTCAACTTGAAGTTGAAGACAATTAAAACTCCATAAAAATTAGTCCATGAGAGCCAAAATATGACCTTGATAATATCTCTCCTGAATTTAGAGACCATTTAAAAAATAGATTTTTTCATTGAGCAGCAATGACAGAAAACAAAAGAAATTGTGGAATGACATCAAGAACATCAAGAACATCATCCATGAAGAAAGCAAGAGGTCATTAAAAAAACAGAAAAGGAAGTAAAGACCAAAACGGATGTCAGAAGAGACTTTGAAACTTGCCTTTGAGTGGACAGTAGCTAAAGCAAATGGAAGAAATGACAAAATAAAGGAGCTGAAAAGAAGATTTCAAAGAGCAGTTCAAGCAGAGAAAGCCAATTAATATAATGAAACGTGCAAAGAGCTGGAGTTAGAAAACCAAAAGGGAAGAACATGCTCAGCATTCCTCAATCTGAAAGAACTGAGGAAAAAACTTAAGCCTCAAGTTGCAATATTGAAAGATTCTGTGGCCAAATATTGAATGATGCAAGAAGCATCAAAAGAAGATGGAAGGAATACACAGAGTCACTGTACCAAAAAGAACTGGCCTATGTTCATACATTTCAGGAGGTGTCATATGATCAAGAACCAGTGATATGGAAGGAGGAAGTCAAACATACACTGAAGGAATTGGTGAAGAATAAGGCTCCAGGAATTGATGGAATACCCATTGAGATGTTTCAACAAATGGATGTTGTGCTGGAGGCACTCACTTGGCTAATTAAGCCAAGAGATTTGGATGACAGCTACCTGGCCAACTGACTGGAAGAGACCGATATTTGCACCCATTGCAAAGAAAGGTGATCCCACAGAATGTGGAAATTGTTGAATATTAATATCACATCCAAGTAAAATCTTACTGAAGATAATTCAAAAACGGTTGCAGCAGTACATTGACAGAGACCTTCCAGAAATGCAAGGTGGATTCAGAAGAGGATGTGAAATGAGGGATATCATTGCTGATGTCAGATGGATCTTAACTGAAGGCAAAGAATACCAGAAAGATGTTAACTTATGTTTTATTGAACATGCAAAAGCATTTGATTGTGTGGATCAGAACAAATTATAGATAACATTGAGAAGAATGGGAATTCCAGAACACTTGATTGTACTCATGAGGAACCTGTACATAGATCAGGAGGCTGTCATTCAAACAAGGGGATACTGCATGGTTCAAATCAAGAAGGGAGTGCATCAAGGTTGTATCCTTTCACCATTTTCATTCAATTTGTATGCTGAGCAAATAGTCCAGGAAGCTGGATTATATGAGAAAGAATGTGGCATCAGGATTGGAGGAAGACTCATTAACAACCTGTGATATAAGATGACACAATTTTGCTTCCTGAAAAGTAAGGATGACTTGAAGCACTTACTGATGAGGATTGAAGACTACAGTGCAGTATGGATTACACCTCAATATAAAGAAAACTAAAATCTTCACAACTGGTACAATAAACAGCTTCATGATAAATGGAGAAAATATTAAAGTTGTCAAGGACTTCAAATTAGTTGGTTCTACAATCAACACCAATGAAAGTAGCAGTCAAGACATCAGATGATGTATTGCATTGGGCAAATCTGCTACAAAAGACCCCTTTCAAATGATGAAGAGCAAAGATGTTTCCTTGAAGACTAAGGTGAGCCTAACCCAAGCCATGGTATTTTTAATTGCCTCGTATGCATGTGAGAGCTGGACAATGAATAAGGAAGACTGAATAAGAGTTTATGCTATTGAGTTGTGGTGTTGGAGAAGAATGCTAAGAGTACCATGGTCTGCTAAAAGGACTAACAAATCTGTCCTGGAAGAAGTGCAACCAGAATGCTCCTTGGAAGCGAGAATGGCCAGACTTCATCTCACCTACTTTGGTCATTTTGTCAGAAGGAACCATTCTCTGGAGAAGGTTATCATGCTTAGTAAAGTGGAGGGTCAATGAGGAAGAGGAAGCCCCTCAAAGAGATGGATAGACACAATGGCAATGTGTCCAATGATGGGCTCATGTATAGCAAGGATTGTGATGTTGGCACAGGACTGGGTTTCATTCTTCTGTGCATAGGGTAGCTATGAGTCAGATATGATTCAATGGCACCTAACAACAACAAACCTATATATGGTCATGGATATAGCTAGATAATTCTTGTTTATTTATTTTTATTTTGCATTGTTCCCTTCCTTTTCCTCACATCCCTCGTAACCGACAAAGAAAGTTTCCTTCCATATATAAACCTTCCCTTGACTTTTTACAATAATTAACTAATACAATATTTGTCCTTCTGTGATTGACTTATTTCACTCAACATAGTTTCCTCCAGTTCATCCATATTATGCAGTGTTTTGCAGATTCTAATTGGGTAATCTACTTTCATAGTGATACTGCCTCAGAAACTCAAGGAGGTGTCGCTATGATTCAGAGATGACTCGATGGCACATAACAAGAATACCAAAAACATTATTCTTATTGTTGCATAGTATTCTATTGTGTGTATGTACTATAGTTTGGTTATCTGTTTTTCTGTTGATGGACACCTAGGTTGTTTCCATCTTTTTGCTATTGACAAGCACATTGCAAATAGTGCTGCAATGAACATTGGTGTGTATGTATCTCTTCTTGTACTGGCTCTCACATCTTTAGGATTTGTTGTTTAGGTTTTTTTGTTGTTGTTATGTGCCATTGGGTCGGAGCCGACTCATAGTGATCCCTTCTTGGGTTTCCGAGACAGTATCACTATGGAAGTAGATTGCACCGTCTTCCTTCTGAGGAGTGTCTGGTGGGTTTGAACCTCCAGCCTTCTGGTTAGCAGTCAAGTGTCTTAGGCACTATGTTACCAGAGCTCCTAAAGAGATAGCCCGGCTACCTGGCAGGGAGTGGCTGGTGGGTTTGAACCACCAGCCTTGGGTGTGGCAGCTGACTGCCCGAGGCCCTGAGGCCATCTAGGACCCATCTTTAGGATATATACCTGACTAAGGGATGACTGGATCAAATGGTATTTCTAATTCCAACTTCTTAAGGAATTGTCATACTGCTTTCAACAGTGATTCTAACATTTTACAGTCCCACCAGTAGTGTATGAGAGTCTCTCTCTCCACATCCTCACCAGCATTTGTTATTTTCTGTCTTGTTGAAGTTTGCTATTAGTGCCAGCCACTCCTCGAAAGGAAGGTTGGGCAATCCTACTTCCGTAGTGATACTGCCTTGGAAACCCAAGGAGGGGTCGCTATGAGTTGGGGCCGACTCGACGGCACATAACAACAACAACAACAACATTAGTGCTGGGTAGGCTCTTCATTATTATGTTGAGGAATTTCCCTTCCCTTCCTCTTTTGCTGATTTTTTTTTTTTTCTTAAAGTTGTAAGTACTGCTATGCACCACAAAATTTTATATGTGATTTTTATCACTTGGTGTAAAACGATTTAATTTCATTTATGACTGCCTTTTAAATCTATATGTTAGTTATAGATATTTTGTTAGTTTACAAATCATGAGAATTTTGAGTATCCTTTTGTTATAAACAAAATATAAAACTTTGTTATAAAGTTCTAATTTTATTGCAGTATCATTGCCCATCAGGTGCTCTAAAGGAGCAAAGACCTGGAAATCTACTTCTGTAAAAATTACAAGGAAACCTGTGTGCCAGTTCTTCTGTCATACAGGGTTGCTATGAGTTGAAATTGACTCAATGGCATACAATAGCAATAACATGATTACACAACCTAGTTTCTAAGAAAGCGATACTTTGGAATTGCTTGAAGTCTATTTTATGGGCTAATGCATATTCAATTTTAATGCTGCTCTGTGTGGCTTGAGAAAATATATACATATACATATATATATTTTCGGAATGAAAGTTGGGTAATCTATTTCCATAGTGATATTGCCTCAGAAACCCAAGGAGGGGTCGCTATGAGTCGGGTCCAACTTGGCAGCATATAACAACAACAACATATATATTTTGTTTGTTTGTTTTCTTGTTTGTAGGATGGATTTATTTATTTTGTAATATTAATCTTATAAATCTTCTGGAGCGTTGGGTGATGCAAACAGTTTGCTCTCGACTACTAACAGAAAGGTTGGTGATTCAAATCTACCCAGTGGTACCATGGAAGAAAAGTCTGGTTACCTCCTTCTGAAAAATCATCCATTAAAAAATACGTTGAAAAACATGGGGTTGCCATGAGTTGGGATTGACTTCATAACAACAGGGTTAGGTGTTTTTGTTTTGTTTTTTGTTTTTAATTAAACTTTTACCTAGCTTATTTCCTTCTTTGCTTTCACCACCTTATAGGTCAGAGCCAATAGTTTATTATCCATCTATAGTTGGCTAATAAAATATTGTGCTGTCAAACCAGTTGTCTGGGGGGGGGTGGCTGGGAAGCCCTGATAGAAGGCATTGCTTGTGTCTGCAGTATAAATACTTCTGCCATGGTCAGTATTAACCTATCAGTGTTTAACAACTGACTTGAAAAATTGTTGACTATTTTATAATCTGCTCTTGCTAACCAGTAAAAAATGGTTGTAGTATACCAGACCACTGTGTGCAAATTTATAGAGCAGAATTTGTTTTACATTCAACAGTTCATGTTCATTTGGTTTCACATCCCGATTACCATCCCCAACCCTAACCCACTCTGCTCTCCTCCATTCCTCATGAACACCTCTCCCTGCAGCCTTCTTAGTTTTGCAGTCCTATCTATCCAGCTTTCCCTCCATGTGAATGCTTCCACTCTGGTGACCCATGTTCAATTGCTCCATGGGGTGTATCTCTGTAGAGTAGGTGAGTGCCTTGCCCTGGGTTGGGTCTTCTGCAAGTAAGTCTTTCTAATGTTGGGCTGAGAGCCAGTCCTTGGGAGTAAGTTCTATCCCAAACCTGAAGTGTATCCCAGGGCCATAGTCTTGGGGTCCCACCAGACTCCATCTGACCAGTAATCCTGGTTGTTATTGTGTTTTTGAATTTTGTTCCACATTTTTCCTCCAATTCTATCTAGTATCTCCAGTTTTGATCCCTTCCTGAGTGGTTGGCATTGGTAGCTGGGCACAGTAGTACATGAGAATCCCAATCTCTCCACATCCTCACCAGTATTTGTTATTTTCTGCCTTGTTGAACTTTGCTATTAGTGCTGTGTGTGTCCTTTATTATTATGTTGAGGAATTTCCCTTCTCTTCCTCTTTTGCTGAAAATTTTTATAAAGAATATGGATTTTTATCAAGTGCCTTTTCTGTATCGATTTGTATGATTATGTGTTTCTTTTCCTTTTTTAACTTTATGTGATGGATTCTCTCTCTCTCTCTCTCTCTCTCTCTTTTAATGTTCAACCATCCTTACATATCTGGTATAAATCTCACTTGGTCATGGTGTGTTATATTTTGATACAATATTAAATTCTATTGGCTGAGATTTTGTTGGAGATTTTTGCATCTATATTCATGAAGGATATTAATCTGTCATTTCCCTTTTCAGTGGTGTTTTTGCCTGGTTTTGATAACCAGATTATATTTGCTTCATAAAATTATTTTGGACTATTCCACCTATTCATTATTCTGGAATAATGTGAGTAGGATTGGTGTCAGCTCTTCTCTAAATGTTTGCTAGAATTCTCCGGTGAAGCTCCCTGAGCCAAGATCTTTTTGGGGAGTTGGTAGTTTTTTTTTATGACCTGTTGAGTTTCTTCTTTTGTGATGGGTCTCTTTAAATTTTCTACCTCAGTTTGTGTTAGTGTAGGTAGGTAGTAGAAATCTATCCATTTCTTCTAGGTTTTTAAATTTGTTGGAGTAAAGTTATTTATGCATTATTCATCTGTCAGTTTGTCATACTGTGGTGGCTCGTGTGTGGCTGGAAGTTCTGCCACCAGTTATTCAAATGCCATCAGGGTCATGCATGGTGGACAGGTTTACTTGGAGCTTCCAGACTAAGACTGAGAAGAAAGACAAGGCCATCCACTTGTGAAAAAATTAACCCCTGAAACCTTATGAATAGCAGTGAAACACTGCTTTGTATATTACTGGGAAACTTTATGAAGAACAGTGAAACATTGTCTGATACAGTACTGGAAGATGAACCCCCCCCCCAGGTTGGAAAACACTCAAAATATAGCTGGGGAAGAGCTGCCTCCTCAAAGTAGGGTTTATCTGAATGATATGGATGGAGTAAACCTTTTAGGAACTTTATTTGGCTGATGTGGCATGACTCAACATGAGAAGAAACCACTGCAAATGTTCATTAATAGTTGGAAGGTAGAATGTAAAACATTTGAATCTAGGAAAATTGAAAGCTGTTCAAAATGAAGTGTAACACATAAAGATTGATATCCTATCCATTAGTGAGCTGAAATGGACCAGTACTTGCAATTTTGAATGACATAATCATATGGTCTACTATGCTGTGAATGCAAATTGAAAAGGAATAACATTGTATTCATCATCAAAAAAGAATACTTCAAGATATATTCTTAAGTACAATGCTATCAGTGATAGGATAATATCCACAAGCCTATAAGGAAAACCAGTTAATTCTACTGCTATTCAAGTTTTATGCACCAACCACTAAAGCCTAAGATGAAAAATTGAAAATTTTTACCAATTTATGCAGTCTGAAAGTTATCAAGCATGCAATCAAAATGTATTGATAAATATTGGTGATTGAAATACAAACTTTGGAAACAAAGAAGAAGCATCTATAATTGGAAAATATGGCCTTGTTAATAGAAATGATGCCAGAGACCACATAATAGAATTTTGCAAGACCAACGACTTATTCATTGCAAATACCATTTTCACCAACATAAACAGTGACTATAAATGTTTACCTTGCCCGATGGAATACACAAGGATCAAATCAACACCTATGGAAAGAGGTGATAGAGAAGCTCAATATCATCAGTCAGAACAATGCCAGGAGTTGACTATGAAACAGGCCATCAGTGGCTCATATGCAAGTTCAAGTTGAAGCTGAAGAAAATTAAAACAAGTTCATGAGAGCCAAAATATGACCTTAATTATGTCCCACTTGAATTTAGAGATGATCTGAAGAACAGATTTGATGCATTAAACACCAGTGACTGAAAATCATATGAGTTGTTGGATGACATTAAGAATGTCATACATGAAGAAAGCAAATGGTAATTAAAGGGAAAGGAAAGGAAGAAAAGATTAAACTGGATGTCAGAAAAGACTCTGAAACTTGCTCTTGAATGTAGCATAGCTAAAGTGAATGGAATGCATGATGGAATAAAAGAGCTGAAAAGATTTCAAAGGGTGGCTCAAGAAGACAAAATAAAGTGTTATAATGAAATATGCAAAGATATGCAATTAGAAAACCAAAAGAGAATACACTCAGCATTTCTCAAGGTGAAAGAACTGAAGAAAAAATTCAAACTTCGAGTTTCAACATTGAACAATTCTATAGGAAAAGCATTGAACAATGCAGGCAATACCAAAAGAAGATGGAAGAAATACACAGAATGCCTGTACCAATAAGAATTGATTGACATTCAACCATTTAAGAAGGCAACATATGATCAAGAACTGATGGTATTAAAGGAGGGAGGCCAAGCTGCACTGAAGGAATTAGTGAAAAACAAGACGTCAGGAACTGACAGAATACCTATTGAGATATTTCAACAAGTGGATACAGGACTGGATATGCTCAATCGTTTATGCTAAAAAATTTGGAAGACAGCTACTTGTCCAATCAACTGGAAGAGATCCAGATTAGTGTCATTCTAAAAAAAAAAAAAAAGGTGATCCAACAGAATCCAGACATTATAGAATAATATCATTAATATCACATGCAAGTAAAATTTTGCTGACGATAATTAAAAAAATGATTGTAGCAGTATACTGATAAGGAACTGCCAGAAATTCAAGCTGGGTTCAGAAGAGGGTGTGTACTGAGGGATATCATTGCTAGTGTCAGATGGATATTGGCTGAAAGCAAAGACTACCAGAAGATATGTGTTTTATTGTCTATGCAAAGACATTGGACTGTGTGGATCATAATAAATTATGGATAACATTGCAAAGAATGAGAATTCCAGAACACTTAATTATGTTCATGAGGAATCTGTACGTATACAAAAAGAGAGTTGTTTGAACACAACAAAGGGATACTGAATCGTTTAAAATCAGGATAGTTATGTATCAGGGTTGTATCCTTTCACCTACTTATTCAGTCTGTATGTTGAGCAAATAATTCAAGACGCTGGACTATATGAAGAAGTATGTGGCATCAGGATCGGAAGAAGACCCATTAACAACCTGTGATATGCAGATGGCACAACCTTGCTTGATGAAAGAGAAAATAACTTTAAGTACTTACTGAAGAAGATCAAAGACAACAGCCTTCAGTATGGATTACATCTCAACATAAAGAAATGAAAATCCTCATAAATGGACCAATAAGCAACACCATGATAAATGGAGAAAATATTGTGGTTGTCAATAATTTCAGTTTACTTGGATCCAAAATCATGGAAGCAGGGGTCAAGAAATCAGAGGATATACTGCACTGGGCAAATCTGCTGCAAATGACCTCTATTTTGGGTAGCCTGATATACATGTGGAAGCTGGACAATGAATAAGGAAGACTGAGGAAGAACCAATGCATTTGAATTGTGGTGTTGATAAAGAATACTGAAAATTCCAAAGACTGTCAGAAGAATGAGCTATTCTGTCTCAGCAGAAGTTCAGCCAGGGTGGACCTTAGAGGGGAGAGTGGTCAAACTTTGTTTCCTGTACTTTGATCATGTTGTCAGAAGGTACCAGTCCCTGGATAAGGATATATTGCTTGGTAAAATAGAGGGTCGTGGAAAAATGAGAAGACCTTCAACAAGATGGATTGACACAGTGGCTTAAGATGATGGATTCTAGCATAAAATTGCGAGAATGGCACAGAACTTGGCATTGTTTCATTCTGTTGTACACAGGTCAGTATGAGTCAGAGCTGTCACATCAATACCTAATAAAAACAATAGCACAGTTCTTCATAGTATCCTGATATGATTCTTTTTATTACACTTGGTTCTGATGTGATGTAACCCATTTAATTTCTTATTCTTTTTACTTGCATCTTATCTTTATATTTCTTTGTTAAATTTGCCAATGGTTTGTTGATTTTTTAAAAAAAAATTATTGTGATTTGGGTGAAAGTTTGCAGAGCATATTCATTTTCCAGCCAGCAGTTCACATACACGTTGTCTTATGACATTGACTGCGATTTCCCACAGTACAACAGTTCTCTTCCCACGTCCTCCCCAGAGTTACCTCTTCCCTATGTCCTTCTCTCATTGCATTCCTGGCCCCTGAGCTGTCTCCCTGCTCTTCTGCTCACTGCTTTTCTATTCTCCCATGATTGATCTCTCTAAGGAGTGTATTTACCTAATGTAAATGTTCAACTCATATGCCTGTCTGTTGTTTGGCTGGAAGCCACAAGAGTGGGTTCAATTTCAGACCTGAAGGACAGCTAGGGACCATAGTCTCAGGGGTTTCACCAGGTTTTATCAAAACAAATCTGGTCTTTTTTTTTTTTTTTTTTTAGGAGTTTGAGTTTTATTCCACATTGTTCTCCCACTCTATCCAGGACCTCCTACATAGATCTCCCTCTGAGTGGTTGACAGTGGTAGCCAGGCATCATGTTATTCTTCTGGTCTCATAGTTGTATAGGCTGAGGATTGCATGGTATACCTGTCCCTTGTACTAATTGTTTCCATGTGTCTTTGGTTTTCTTCATACTTCTTTGCTCTGGAAGAGGAGAGACCCATCATTGCATCTAGATGGCTGCTTATGAGCTTTTAAGATCCCAGTCGCTAGTCACCAAAGTAGAATGTGGGACAATATTTTTGTGTAGTATGTTATGCCAATTGAGCTTGATGACCCCTGTGACCATGGTCCCAAACCCATAGGTCCAACTAATCATTCCCTCTGGGTAGGTGGCTGCAGCCAAATGACTACAACTTTATGCCTTGTCAGCTCTACTATATACCTGAACATTCTTATAAAACATACAATTACACTTGTAGAAACATTGTCTGCCAACCCAATACATGGTCATGGGCACCCCCCCCCCCCTGCGTAGACATACCCAATTGTTCAGCCTGTCTACAACTCTATCCACTCATAGATCAATGATTGCTATCACTGAGAAGGCAGTACAATATGTACACAAAAGTTCATCTTTGTTGTCTGCACCTCCCATGAACCTCTCTATGTCTTCCCCTTCCTCAGTGCCACTGTGTTGATCACTTACATTTGGTATATTTCCATTCCTTTCACCCAAATCAATACTTGTGTCTACCTATCTAACAGTGTTCCCTCCCTTCCCCTCCCACCCCTGGTAACCAATAAAGAAAATTTCCTTCTATATATAAACCTTTCCTTGACTTTTTACAATAGCGGACTAGTACAATATTTATCCTTATGTGATGTACTTATTTCAATCAGCATAATGTCCTCCAAGGAATTCTGGTGGCATAGCATCTAAGGCATTTGACTGCTATCCAGAAGGCTAGAGATTCAAACCCACCAGCCACTCCTTGGAAGGAAGGTTGTGCAATCTACTTCCATAGTGGTACTGCTTCAGAAACCCAAGGATGGGTCACTATGAGTCAGATCCGACTTGACAGCAGTGTGTTTGGTTTGGTTTGGAATGTCCTCCAAGTTCATCCATGCTATGCGGTATTTTGCAGATTCTACATTATTCTTTAGGGGTGCATAGCATCTATTGTGTGTATGTACCATGGTTTGGTCATCCATTTTTTTGTTGATGGGGAGCTAGGTTCCTAGGTTGTTTCCATCTTTTTGCTATTGTAAATAGTGCTGCAATGAAAACAGGTGTGCATATATAAGTTCTTGTCCTGGCTCTTCTTTATGATGTATACCTAGTAATGGAATGTCTGGTCAAATGGTATTTCTAATTCCAACTTTCTAAGAAATAGCCATACTGCTCTCCACAGTGGTTGTATCATTTTACAGTCCCACCAGCAATGTATGAGAGTGGGAGTCTCTCCACATCCTCACCAGCATTTGTTATTTTCTGTCTTGTTGAAGTTTGCTACTAGTGCTGGGGCCAGATGGTGACTCATTGTTGTTTTGATTTACATCTCTCCAAAGATTGGGCAATCTACTTCCATAGTGATATGGCCTTGGAAACCCAAGGAGGTATTGCTATGAGTCAGATCTGACTTGAGGGCGGTGAGTTTACTCTTTTTGGAATGGCTAATGATCGTGAACATTTCTTCATGTGTTTGTTGGCCAGAAATCCCTCTTTAGTGAAGTGTCTATTCATGTCTTCTGCCCATTTTTAATTGGATTATTTGTCTTTTTTTGTTGAGGTATTGGAATATTCTATAAATTTTAGAAATATGTCCCTTGTCAGATATGTCATTGACAAATATTTTTTCCCAATCTGTAATGTCTCTTTTGACTCTTGGAGAAGTCTTTGGAAGCGCATAAAAAATTTAATTTTTAGAAGGTCCCTTTGGTAGTTAAGTTTGTGTGTCAACTTGGCTGGGCCTGGATGAGTGGCTGGGCAGCTGGGTATAGTATTCCCCATGATAAGACTGGTAATCAACTCCATGGTGGAATCTACTGTGAGCAGCTGAGTAGCTGCCTTAGGGATGGGGTCTGCTTCCTGTATATAAGGAGAAGCCTTGGGAAATGGTCTCTAGATTATGGCATGCTTGAACCCTGCATGTAGCTGTGTCATTGTTCAGCAGCCTGCCATCCTCTGCCAACCTTGGGACTTTCAGTGGACATGAATTAATGGCTTGACATGTGGTTTGGTAACATCAGGACTGTGCCATTTTATTTGTTGACCTTGGGCTTGTTAGCCTCAGCAGCCAGTAGCTGCCTGAGTGAAGAGATGCGTCTAGCTTCAGTGGGCCAGGAGCAAGAGGTAGAGCTGAAGCCCAAGTTCAAGGGGGCTTTCAGAAAGCCCCTAGAGCTTAGCACTTTGAACTTGGACAGCTAGCTTCCTGAATTGTAAGGGAATAAACTCTTGTTTGTTCAAGCCATCCAATTTGTGATATATTCTTGTTAGAGCAGCACTAGGTAACAAGAACAGTCCCATTCATCTAGTTGATCTTGTGCTGTTTGTGCATTTTGGGTTATGCTGGGTAGTATATTTATGTATATTCCCACCAAACCAAACCCATTGCTGTTGAGTCATATCTGATTCATGGTGACCCCTCCTACTTAGGCTAGACAAAGTGGTGAAAAACCAAAATGAGTTCAGGGCTGTTGAGTTATAGCTTAAGTGCTGCATAAAAGACCTCAATGTTTCCAGCTGTGCTCTGAAAGAAAGCCTTATTTCTTCTAGTAACAGAGCTGATGTTGCCGAAAACCAAACCCAAAGTCTTATTGTAAGGGTGGCTGAATTACAATGCCAATTAAATTGCCAACCCAAAATGGTGTATGAAGTTAAAGTGAGGGCATTGATTGGGATCCTAAAACCTGGAATGGGACATATGGGCAGAAAGTTAGAAAGACCAGGATATGGAGCCTGTAAATTCTGCTGAATCTCTCCCATCTGAAGGGATTACTATAAAACCATTATTCCTTCCACCTCAGTTTGATGGGATTAACCTGAATGTTCCTACTGGGTCATTGCCTGAGACAGAGGCTATGGAAAACATTGCTGAATGTTCTCAGGAACTTCCCCAACCATCCATTGTTGCTGCTAGACCTATAACTAAACTTAAGTCCAAGTGAGCCCCAAAAGGTGAAATACAAAGTGTGACTGAGGAAGTGGTATGCTACTCCTTAAAAGACCTACTTGATTTTGCTAAAATGTACAGACAGAAACCTGGAGAATATGTATGGGAATGGCTACTGAGGGTCTGAGATAATGGTGCAAGGAATGTAACATTGAATCAGTCTGAGTATATTGATTTAGGCCCACTAAATCCAGATTGGGAGTTCTGGTAGCATAATGCCTAAGGCATTAGACTGCTAACCAGGAGGCTGGCCGTTCAAACCCACCAGCCACTCCTTGGAAGGAAGGTTGGGCAATCTACTCCCATAGTGATACTGCCTCGAAACCCAAGGAGAGTTGCTATGAGTCGGGTCCTACTTGACAGCACATAACAACAACAAGAAGAAGTCCAGATTCTTCATTCAATGTTTCAGCTTGATAGGTTAGGTAATGATCTAATTGTTTATTTGGTAGGCTTACTGAAGCATACCAAATAAACAATTAGATCATTATAGGAGCTCTGGTAGCATAGTGGCTAAAGCACTTGACTGCTAACCAGAAGGCTGGCGGTTCAAACCCACCAGCCACTCCTCGGAAGGAAGGTTGGGCAATCCTACTTCCGTAGTGATACTGCCTAGGAAACCCAAGGAGGGGAGTCGGGGTCAACTCGACGGCACATAACAACAACAACAACAACTGAAGCATGGATTATGCAATGACCTAACTTAAGTAAAGTTGAAGTACCAGATCTGCCTTGGTATAATGTAGAAGGTATCCAGAGGTTTAGGCAAATTGGCCTGTTAGAACAGATTTATCAGATTAGACCCCTAGATCCAGAAATGGAGAGTCCATAGGACACATCTTTCACCAGTATGTTGAAGAATAAATTTATGAAGGAAGATCCAGCACCTTTGAAGACTGCTGTGATTGCTATTTTATATAAGCCAGATTTGAAAGTGGGAACTAATTGAATTAAGACTCTTAACTATGATGGGGCTGATTGGACCCTGTGTGATAGGGGCCAAGTGGCAGCAGTTAATCAACAAAAGCAAAGTGGGTGTGGTTACCATAATGGACAGCAGAGTTGGAACACTAACAGTGTTCCAACAGAATAGTCTGGCTCGTGTGGAATTTTGGCATTGGATACTTGCTCATGGTGTTCCTAGCAGTGAAATACATGGCAAACCTATTAAATATTTACTTGACGTGTATGGAATGAAGAACTCTAGGTCATGTGAACAGCAGCCTAGATTTAATTGCCAGAATACAGTCACAGCCTTTCAATCAATTTCCAGACTTATGTCAGTTTACAGACCCATAACCCCTGAATGAAGGGAAGCCTGGGTCCCCTTGAAGGATCCCATTATATTGCCCAAAATTTATAATGTCAATCTTTCTCCCAGCCTTCCCCAAAGGGATCTGAGGCCTTTTATGAGAGTGACTGTTCATTGGGGAAAAGGAAATAATCAGATTTTTCAGGGATTACTGGATGCTGACTCTGAACTGACACTAATTCCAGGAGACAATTTTCTCAGTGGTCTTTTTCTTTTCCTGTTCTGGAATTCCAAGTACACATAGGTTATTCCTTTTGGTGGTATCGCACATGAACCTTAGGTTTTTTTCACTTTTTTTTTTAATCTTTTTTCTGGTTGATCCCTTTCCAAAGGAGTATTCAGGTATTTGTCTTCAATCTCATTAATTCTGTCTTCCATTGATTCAATTCTACTCCTTTGCCCTTTCAATGTGTTATCTATTTCTGAAAATTTAGTATTAATCTTCTGGATTTCTATCTGTAAATTTGGTATCATTTGTAATTTTTCATTTATTTTGTCATTTTATTCTTATATTTTCTCCCACAATTGTTCTAGGGTTTTGTTTATGTTTTCCTTAATTTTGTCAGTGTTTTCCTTGATCTTTTTCTCAAGACTTTGAAGGTACCTAAATAAAATTATTTTGTATTCCTTATAAAGGAATTCCAATGCTACTTCTTCCTCAAGGATACATTCTGGGTTTGTATGCTGCTCTCTTGTTTTTACTACTTTATCTTACTTCTTTGTATGGACTGTGATGATCTGTTGTTTCCACAACATTGTGAATTTGTTGTATTTATATTTAACTGTGGATTGT
>NW_006921726.1:7103650-7106305 GCF_000298275.1 Orycteropus afer afer
GAAGTAAAAATAATAATTATAAAAAGGAAGAAGAACAAAAGAAAAATGATAATTTTATAAAAGGCAAAAGCAAAAAAAAAAAAAAAACTCTGGGCAAGGCGTGACAGGGCATACACACTGGGGTTGAATTTCTGCTGGCCCAGAATGTGAATGGGAGTGAGGGTTGGCTGCACCTCCATTCACCAAGAGGGTGTGGGGTATGAGAGTAAAATAGGGGAATATTATACCTTTCCAGTCCCCAGTGTCCAGTATGTCCATGCAGTCCTGGCAAATGGAGCCTATTCTTAGATCCCTGGAATCTGAGAAAATGCTGTCACTTTAAATATCTAGAATGCTCAAACTGCTAGTAGACATTCTGAATGACTGTACCCTCTGGATAACCAAAAGACCACAGCACAGTTTGTCTCCCTCTTTCACTGTTTCTCCTTTTATTCACCACCACTTGTGTAGTCCTCCATGCAGCCCCTGGCTAGCAGGGCCAATTTTTAGGTTAATTCTTAGGTCCTAACACTACTTGCCAATATGCAAACTGTCCACACCTTCAGGATCGCTGACAGTCCACAGCTCTGTATGTCTCCTTTTTTGCTCTTTGCATGCAGTTGGAGTTTAGTCTGCTTCTTTTTCCTTCCTTTCAAAGCTCAAGGCTTTAGGATTATCTTCTGTATCTGTGTTAATTGATTCCTCTTTTCTTTGTTGAAGAGGGTCTATGTAGTTTGTCTGCCTATTCCACCATCTTACTGGAACCCTCTTGGTTTGTCGATTTTATTAATCTTTTGAAAGATTGTGATGTTGATTTCTTTGTTCCATATAATTTTTTTTGCTAATGTAATTTTGATAATGATTTTTTTGATCATTTCCTTAATTGGTATTATTTTAATATTTGCTAAATATTTATGCCTTTTCTCATGTTTATTTTAATGAGATAGTGCATTTATTTTCTTTGAAGTTATCCTATGATTTATTATTTTCTTTCCAAGTTTAAAACAGTTTGTTCTGTTTTTCCTTGAGGAACTCTATAGTTTTAAGTTTCACATTTAAGTCTTTGATCCAAATGGAGTTCATTTTTGTGTATGGTGTGAGGTACAGATCTTGTTTCATTCTTCTGCAAATGGATCTCCAGTTTTGCCAGCACCATTTATTAAACAAACATTCTCTTCCTCCTTTAATGGATTTCAGCCCTTCATCAAACATCAGCTGACCATAAGTCAATGGATCTATTTCTTGGTTCTGAATTCTATTCCATTGGTCTATGTATCTGTCATTAAACCAATACCGGGCAGTTCTGACTACTGTGGCTGTGTAGTAGGTTTTCAGATCTGGCAGTGTGAGAACTCCTACTTTGTTCTTCTTCTTCAATGGTGCTTTGCTTATCCAAGGTCTCTTTCCTTTCCATATAAAGTTAGTTATTGGTTTTTCCATATCCCTAAAGAATGTTGACGAGATCTGGATTGAGATTGTATTGAATGTATAGCTTGCTTTGGGTAGAACTGACATTTCACAATGTTCAATCTTCCTATCAATGAGCATGGGATGTTCTTCCATTTGTGTAGATCTCTTATGGTTTCTTGAAGTAGTTTTTTTATGGTTTTCTTTGTACAGGTGTTTTGTGTCCCTGGTAAGATTTATTCCTAAGTATTTTAATTTTTTGGTAGCTATTGTAAACGGTATTGATTTCCTTATTTATTTTTCAGCAATCTCTTTGCTGGTACAGAGGAACTGAAAAAATCATCCATTGCTCTTACAATAAAACTTTACCCAGATTGAAAGTCCTCTGTGCTTCAAATGACCTTCATTCCACTCCACCATATATTCTTCCCCTCTTTGCACACTTTTGTCCTGCCGCCCAGTTCATCTTTCTCTTCTTGCACAGTACAAGCTCACTCCCTATAGAGTGCTTTGCATTAGCTATTCCCTCACTTAGGAGAAATATATATTCCCTTAATGTTCACAAGGCTGGTTCCTTCTTGTCATTCTGATGTCAGCTTAAATGCTACTTCCACAGAGAGGACTTTCAAAGTATTCACTATGCACGTCACCTTAAACCCTGCTTTGATCCTTTGCTAGGAACATACCACTGCATGATAATTTTCTTGTTTGTTTATTGCTTTTGATTTGACTTGAGTGATGTCTTTGCCTGGTTTTGGTATCAAGGTTATGTTTGTTTCATAAAATGACGTAGGGAGGATTCCATCCATTTCTATGTTTTGGAATAGTTTGAGTAGGATTGGTATCAGTTCTTCTCTGAATGTTTTGTAAAATTCCACAGTGAAAGCATCTGGGCCAGGACTTTTTTTAGCTGGTATTTTTTTTTTTGTGATTCGGGTGAAGGTTTACAGAGCAAATTTACTTTCCATACAGTGGTTCACATATATTTTGTCTCATGACATTGGCCATAGTTTACCACAATGCAGACGCTCCCCTCCCACTTCCTCCCTATAGCTACCTCTTCCATGTTTACATTCCTCCATGAATTCCTGCCCCCTGAGCTGTCTCCCTGTGCATAAGCAGCCCTTCTTTCTCCTATGATTGTTCTCTTCAAGGAGGTTACCTACTTAAGGTAAATGTTCAACCCATATGCCTGTCTTTTTTTGGCTGGAGACCACAGGTGTGGGTTCAATTCCAGATCTGAAGGGCAGCTAGGGGCCATAGTCTCAG
>NW_006921726.1:7107655-7108887 GCF_000298275.1 Orycteropus afer afer
TATGTGTTTTTTCATGGTGTCCCTGGTTTCCTTGTTCCATGTTATATTCTGTGCTTAGCTCATTATGTTTATGAGTCATGTTATCATTTCCTTTGTTACTGTTATTTTAGTATATTCTGAATATTTGTGCTTGTCCTCTTTTTTATTGTAATGTGAAGGTTTATAATTTTTCTTTGAGGTTACCTGATGATTTATAATTTTCTCCCTGAGTTTGAACAGTCCATTATATCTTCTTCCTCACCATTTAGATGTTCTGTAACTACACAGTGTTTTCCCTCTTTTTGTTTGTAGTTGTCCTCACTTGCCATTTGATGTCTCTGGTTTCCTGTTTACAATCTTAAAGCTCATTTTAGTTTGGATATGTCCATAGCTGTGGTTTCTGGTTTATGTCATCTTGTGTATTAATGGTCAGTTGTTATTTGCTATTTTTGTTCTCTGATCAAAGTACTCCCTTTAGCATCTCTTGTAAGGTTGGTCTGGTTTTAAAAAATTCCCTTAGTTTCTGCTTATCTGAAAATCTCCTAATTCCACCATCATATTTGAGGAACAATTTTGCTGGGTATAAAATTCTTGGTAGAAAATTTTTCTCTTTCAGGGTTTTATGTATACCATCCCATTGCCTTCTCACTTGGCATGGTTTCTGCTGAGAAATCAGACCTTTTTCTTACTGACTGTCCTTTGTAGGTAACTTTTTGTTTTTCCCATGCTGCTTTCAGGATTCTGTCCTTGTCTTTGGTTTTGATGAGTTTGATGATGATTTATCTTGGTGGTTTTCCTTTGAGGCCTATCCTGTTTGGGGTTTGTTGGACTTCCTGAATGGATACATTTTCATCTTTCATCATATCAGGAAAGTTCTCCTCTAGCAAATCTTGGACAATTTCCTCAGTGGTTTTGTTTTCCTCTTCCTGTTCTGGAATTCCAATGACACGTAGTTTATTCCTTTTAATGGTATCCCACATGAACCTTAGACTTTTATCATTTTGTTTTGATTTTTTTTCTGATTGATCCCTTTCCAAAGAAATATTCAGGTATTTTTCTTGAATCTCATTAATTCTGTCTTCTATCACATCAATTCTCCTTTTCCTTTCCAAAGTGTTATCTATTTCTGACAATTTAGTATTAATCTTCTGGATTTCTATCTGTGGATTTAGAATCATTTCTAATTTTTCATTTATTTTGTCATTTTGTTCTTGTATTTCCTTCCAAAATTCTCCTAAGGTTTTTTTCTGTGT
>NW_006921726.1:7112500-7119533 GCF_000298275.1 Orycteropus afer afer
ATTGCCTTCTTGGTTGCATGGTCTCTGCTGAGAAATCAGAGCTTATTCTTAGTGTCTGTCCTTTGTATGTGACTTTTTGTTTTTCCCATGCTGCTTTCAGGATTCTGTCTTTGTCTTTTGTTTTGATGAGTTTGATGATGATGTGTCTTGGTGATTTTCTTTTGGGGTCTATCCTGTTTTGGGTTCATTGGACTTCCTGAATGTCTATATTCTTATCTTTCATCATATCAGGGAAGCTCATCTCCAACAAATCTTGGAAATTTTCTCAGTGCTTTTATTTTTCTCTTTCTGTTCTTAAATTCCAATGACACATAGTTTATTCCTTTTGATGGTATCCCACATGAACTTTAGTCTTTCTTCATTTTATTTATTTATTTCCTCATTGATCTCTTTCCAAAGAAGTATTCAGGTATTTGTCTTCAATCTCATTAATTCTGTCTTCCATTTCACCAATTCTACTCTTTTGCCCTTACAATGTGTTATCTATTTCTCACAATTTAGTATTAATCTTCTGCATTTCTATCTGTAGATTTAGATTCATTTCTAATTTTTCATTTATTTTTTTCATTTTGTTCTTATGTTTTCTTCCAAAATTCTTCTAGGGATTTTTCTGTGTTTTCTTTGGTCTGTCTTTCGATTCTTTGAAGATACCTAAATATAATTATTTTGAATTCCTTATCAGAGAGTTCCAATGCTGCTTCTTCCTCAGGGATGTATTCTGGGTCTGTATCCTGCTCCCTTGTTTCTACCCCTTTATCTTGCTTCTTTGTGTGGACTGTGATTGTCTGTTGTCTCTGAGACATTGTGGCACTGTTGTATTTAGAGCTCTGTTAACAGTTTGTGAAGAACAGTCAAGGGCAATTCAGGCTCTTCTTGGTGGTTTTTTATCATTGGCTCATTGGTGGAGATGGAGCTGGTGGCTCTCACTCAGTAAGTGAAGTTTCAGGAGGTGTGGGTGTAGTTGTGTCTTATGGGGACTGTTGCTATCTCCCCATCAGTTAGACAAAAATTACAATTGAATAACCATCAATGAACTAAAAGCACATGGACAAAAAATACACTATGTAATCACACAGGAACAGTAACCAAAAAAAGAAAAAGAGGAAGAAAAAAACAAAAAACCTGCAATATCTGAGGATAGGGCAATAAGAGAAAAAAAGAAAAAAAAAGATAGAGAAGGAGAATAATCCAGAAAAAAATGGGAAAAATGCAAAAAGAAAAACAAGAGACAGGGTTAACCACAAGGGGAAAAAAAAAAATTGCAACCAGGAACAGGGAAAAGAAATAAAGCTGAAAGCTAGGACCTGGGAGGGGAAGAATAAAGAATAATAGTCAAAAGGACAAAAGTATTAATAATAGTAGTAGTTTTAAAACTGACACAAACAACTGAACTAAAAACAAAACAAAAAAATAATAATAAAAATAAAAAATCTGGGGAGGGCAGGGCAAGGCACTTAGGGTCTGTCAGAGCACACAGAGTGGGCTGGAGTTCCTGCGGCCCCAGAAGGTGGGTGGGAGTGGGGGATGGCCACACTTCTGTTCACCAAGCAGGTGTGTGGTATAAGAGTAACAAGGGGAATGTCACACCTTGTCAATCATTTAGGTCTGGAGTTTCCTTGGGGTTACTGGCAAGCAGAACCTGTTCTTAAGCCCCTGGAATCTGGGAGAGTGCTGTCTCTTTAATTTTCCAAAATATTCATGTCACTTGTAAACATTCAACATGGCAGCACCCTCTGGACAGGGAAAAGTCCACAGCTGAGCCTGCCTTCCTCTTCGCTGCTGCTTCACCTTTTAGTCCCCTGCCACCAGAGCAGTCCTCTGTGCAGTCCCTGGCTAGCAGGGCTGATTTTCAGGTTAATTCTTAGGTCCTATCAGACTCGGCAGTGTCCAAGCTGTCTGTGCTATCAGGATCACTCAGGATCACTGCCAGACTGCAGCTCCATATGCCTCCTTTTTGGTATTTTCATGCAAATTCTTCTGCTACTTGGGGTTTAGTCCACTTCTATATCCTTCCCTTCAAGGCTCAGGGGTCCTAGATTACCTTCTGTATCTGTGTTAATTGTTTCCCCTTTTCTTTGTTGAAGAGGGTCCATGCATTCTTTTTGCCTATTCCATCTTACTGGAAGTTCAGCTTGTTCTATTTTAAAAGCATCTTGACTTCCTCTCATTTGGAAGTTCTGTAACTATATTATTTATTCCTTCTTGTTGCTTTGTAGTTGTCTTCATTTAAAATTGATGTGTCCTGGTCCATGTTTTCAGTCTTGTAAGTTTATTTTAATTTGGTCTTTCTATATCAGGTTTGGTTTCTGAGTGATATTTTCACATGTGTTAATCTCACTTTGTTGTCTCCTGTTGTTGGTTCTCTCTCCAAATGACTTTAGCATCACTTGTAAGATTGGTCTATTGTTTACAAATTCTCTTAATTTCTGTATATCTGATAATATCCTGGTTTTATTATTATATTAGTGGAATATTTTTCTTGGTTGACAATTTTTTTTTTTTTTTTTTTTCTCTTTCCTTAAGGTTCAGAGTAGTTGTGATTGACTGAAATGAAATCTTTAACAACTTCAGTGTTTTCTCTGCTTATCATGATGCTGCTTATTGATCACTGAGAATTTTTTTTTTTTTTTTTTTTAATTTCAGGGGTTTATATATGTCATCCCTTTGCCTGCTTGCCTGCATAGTTTCTGCTGAGAAATCAGAGTTTAGTCTTATTGGTTGGACTTTTAGGTAACTTTTCATTTTTCCCATGCTGCTTTCAGGGTTCACTGTCTTTGGCTTTGGAAAGTTTGATTATGATATATGTTGGTGATTTTCTTCTGGGGTCTATCCTGCTTGGATTTCATCAAATTTCTTGAATAACTATCTTCTTGTCCTTTGTCATATTAGGGAAGTTCTCTTCAAAAAAATTTCAACAATTTTCTCTGTGATTTTTTTTTTTTGTCCCTTCCTGTTCTGGAAGTCCAATCACACATAGCTATTCCTCTTAATAGTGCCTCATATAAATCTTAGACTTTCTTCATTTTTTTGTTCTTTTTTTGATTGTTCCCTTAACAAAACAGTATTGAGAGATTTGTTTTCAATCTCATTAATTCTGTATTCAATTGATTCAATTCTATTCCTTTTCCCTTCCAATGTGCTATTTCTGAAATCTTAATATTAATCTTTTGGATTTCTATTTGCTGTTTTAGTAAGGTTTCTAAGTTTTCATTTTGTTGTCAGTTGGTTCTTGTATTATTTTCCTGAATTCATCCAGAGTTTTTTCTGTGTTTCCCCTGATTTTGGTAGTGTTCTTGATATGTCTCTTAGTTCATTGAAAGTACTTAAATATAATTCTTTTGAATTTCTTATCAGGTAGTGCCAATGCCACTTCTTCCTCGGGGAGGTTTTCTGGCTTCATTCTCTAGTCTATTATTTTTACTACCTTATGTTAATTCTTTGTGTGGACTGGGATTTTCAGTTGTCTTTGAGACATTGTGATGTAATTGTATTATATTTAATTGGTGATTTATGTTGATGTGATTTGCCTCTTTATTTATTTATTTATTTATTTTGCTTTATTTTGTTTTGATATATGGAAGCATGCTAGGTTGGTGTGCCACTCTATTTGTCAGTTTGGTAGCACTTAGGCACTCACCACCTGTCTCCTGGTGGGTGTTATAGAGGATGGGAATATGTGCCAGATCTCTATTAGCTGTTCATGTAGAGGATTTGAGGGCAATGTGGGAGGGTTTTGGCCTCCATCTATCATTGATCAGTTGGCGCAGGAGCAGGTGGTGAGTGCTTTCCCAGAGGGTGGGGCTGCAGGAGATATAGATGCTATTGGGTTATGTAAGGACTGTTTCTTTCTGGTCACCAGCCATAAGTGTGGTTGCCCATGCAGTCCTCAGCAAACAGAGCTGATTATCAGGTTGTTGCCTAAATTGGAACACCACTTGAAAATATTCAAAATGGCTGTACCATCAGGTCAGTCAATAGTCCACAGCTTCATTTGTGTCCTTATACACTGTTTTCATTTAGTTTCTTCTAAAGTTGTCATTGTTGTTATGTGCCATTGAGTCATACCTGACTCATAGTGATCTCTCCTTGGGTTTCCAAGGTGGTATCACTACAGTAATAGATTGCCCAACCTTCCTTCCAAGGAGTGGCTGGTGGGTTTGAACTGCCAGCCTTCTGGTTAGCAGTCAAGTGACTTAGTCACTACACTACCAGAGCTCAGTGTTTAATTCGCTTCTTTATCCTTTCCTTCTAAACTCAAGTTTCTAGGATTATCCTCTGTATCTGTTTCAATTGCTTTCTCATTTTTTTTTTTTTTTTGTTGTAGAGAGTCTGGGTAACTTGTCTGCCTGTTCTGTTATCTTGTTAGAAGTCAGCCATGGTCTTTTTAATCACCCCAAATGCATGGAAAAAGCTAGACAGATGCACCTAAACTGTGGTGTTCGTGAAGAATATTGAATGCACCATGAACAGCCAGAAGAATGAATAAGTCAGTCTTAGAAGAAATACAACTAGAATGCTCCTAAATAAGGAGGATGCCAATACTTCAGCTCACTTACTTTGTACGTGTCATCAGGTAAACCAGTTGTTAGAAAAGGACATCATGTCTGTAAATGTAGAGGATTAGGAAAGATGAGCAAAACTCTCAATGCAGTGATACAATACTCACAACAGTGGAAGGTGGCACAGGACAAGGCAATGTTTGTTCTGTTGTGTGTAAGGTTACTATGAGTTGGAGATGACGTAAAGAAAATTAACAACAACAGAGTGTACAAGATATAAATAAGCTCACAGAAAGCAGTGGCTAAATCTTCCTATGGGAGTCAGGGAAAGCTTCATATATGATTGTATACAGTAATATTTGATCTGATGCTTGAAGGATGAATAGACATTAATCTGTCAGATAAGGAGAGAAGGCCCACATGAAGGAAGAACCTATGAAAAGATCTAGACTCTTTAAGCAACATGATCTCATTCAGAGATCAAAAAATTAACTTCATGTGCTTTGAAGATAAATTTTATGGCATAGAATTGTAAGAGATAAGGTTGGAAAATTAGACTCTAATTCATGTCATTCTAGGAGCTCTGGTGGGATAGTACCTAAGGCATTTGACTACTAACCAGAAGGCTGGTGGTTCAAACCCACCAGCCACTCTTTGGAAAGAAGATTGGGCAATCTACTTCCATAGTGATACTGCCTTGTGAACCCAAAGAGGGGTTGCTATGAGTCAGATCTGACTTGATGGTAGTGATTTTTTTTTTTTTTTTTGGTCATGTCATTCTTTATCTGGTAGATAAGGAGCATAGTGCCTAAGGCATTTTACTGCTAACCAGAAGACTGGCATTTCAAACCCATCAGTTACTCCGCCGAAGCAAGATTAAGCAATCTATTTTCATAAGATTTGCTGCTTCAGAAACACAAAGGGGATCACTATGAGTTGGAATCAACTCGATGGCAGTGAGTTTTTTGTATTATATTTGATAGATAATGGTGTGAGTATGAGAGAACAGAGGAATTAATGAATATGAAAGAATGGAAATGCACACTCAGATTTGTGTTTTATGTTTATCATTGTAGTAGCTATACAGAATATGATGTATAAAAGAGGACTAGATGGAGGCAGAGAGACCCTTTTGGAGGTTCTTGTAATGGCCAAGAAAGAGATGACAGGTGTGTGAATTTGTGCAGTGGTAGACTGGAGGAGGAGAAGCCGGTGAGTGAGGTGAGAGGATATGGTGCACTGGAAGGAGAAAAGGACCATAGATGTGGACCTTTGTTTTCTACTGCTTGTAAAACTTTATGAAATTTTTTTGAATGTCAGTTTAATCCTCTGGTGACTGAGAATATCACATGCTCCACTTTCCTCACAGGGTTGTTTGAGGATGAAAATGAGACAATGAATATGAAGTGCTTTGTAGCTTATAAAATTTCATACAAAGGATGGGGAATTAATAGCATTATTTGAAAAATGTATACATCACTCCAGATTTAAGATGGAACATGCTTGCTTTTCTCTCCAAAATGGAGATCAGCACTCTTGTGTTTACATCCCCTCTTTCTTATTCCATGACTTTGGGAATGCCCACTGATTCATGACTTCATCATTGTAGAGTAGTTGGCTTTGAACAGTAGTGGGATCTTTTGTCGTAGCAGTGTGCATTAAGTAAATTTCAACCCATACCTACCTTACCTACAGGACAGAGTAGAATTACCCTTTAGAGTTTCATAGGCTGTAATCTTAGTGGAAGCAGATCATCAGGTCTTTTCACCTTTGGAGCAGGTGGTATGTTCAAGCCACTGGCTTCGGTTAGTCAACAGTAGCCTAGCACTTCACCATTGCACCAGCTGGGCTATTTAATTGGATCTATGACTGTGCAAATTTCCAATGTTTTCACAGCATCCAAAGGACATTAAACAAGTGACAGCAATGTGGATGAAATTGGGAATTAAAACTCCACCCAGCCATTCAAGGGAGCTCTGGTAGCATAGTGCCTAAGGCACTTGACTGCTAACCAGAAGGCTGGCAGTTCAAACCCAACAGCCACTCCTTGGAAGGAAGGTTGAGCAATCTACTTCCGTAGTGATACCACCTCGGAAACCCAAGGAGGGGTTGCTGTGAGTTGAGTCTGACTCAACAGCACATAACAACTACAACAACAACAACAAAGATCCAGGAAAGGAAAATAGATTTATAATACATACTCCTTCATTTGGGAGTTCTTGTAGCGTAGTGCCTAAGACACTTGACTGCTAACCAGAAGGCTGGTGGTTCAAACCCACCAGCCACTCCTCGGAAGGAAGATGGGGCAAGCACACGTCTGAACTCCAGTCACTGCTCGACATCTCGTATGCCGTCTTCTGCTAGAAAAAAAAAAAAAAAAAAACGAGTAATAGCTGAGCCTTCATGTCTTACTAAAAAAGCAGAAGTTTTGGGTAAGAGGGTCTTAAGATTCCAATTTAAGTCTGCTATTAAAATGGGGCAATCTACTTCCATCATGATACTGCCTCTGAAACCCAAGGAGGGGTCACTATGAG
>NW_006921726.1:7121713-7123472 GCF_000298275.1 Orycteropus afer afer
TGGTCTTCTCTTCTTTTCTTGTCTTTTTAGTGATCTCTTGCTTTCTTCATGGATAATGTTCTTGATATCTTCCCATAATTCATCTGGCTTTCGGTCATTACACTATACGAGGCTTTTATCTAAAGTTCATTAGAATTGCTGACTTTTGTGAGCTGAACCTCCATTCTCAAGGATATGAACTTGGTGTCTCCTTAGTTTGCAAAGCAGCATAGGAGAAGGGTAACAGTTCTGTCATTAACACTTCCCTTGTCATCAGAAAGACATGGGCATGGATTCTAACTGCCACACACAAGCTCTTCAGTCTTGGGAAATTACATCCTTTCTCAAATAATCAGTTCTTCTTTTTGTAAAATGTGGACAAAATACTTATTTGATGGGATTGTTGTTAGTATTAAATAAATGTGTGCAAGTTGTTCAGTGTGAAAGCTGGTACATGGTAAAAATTTTTGTAATTTATATTCACTGTTTTTGTTGTTACTATTTTCATTTTTATAATTCTCAAGGAGAGAACATCGCCTAATGAAGAGTTACCTAAGTTTCATCTTACAACACTTGTCTTTCATAGGACTAAGACCCCAGTAGAGGCATCTCAAAAGAGTAACTCAGTAATGCCAAATAGTGAAAATAAAGGTCAGAAAAAAAGAAGATATAACTTCATTAACGAAGTCATAAGGAGTCCCCTTCAAAAGGATGATAATCCATTTAGGATCTTCATTCATCAAAAGCCGCACTTTCTGTATTCTCTTGTGCTATGGCCTATAGGATCCTTAACCTTAAACTCTTTATCACTGCTGCTCTTCCTCAAGGGTGTAATGAAACGGAAAAGGTTAAATGTGCCAGAAACAGTACTTTACAATATAAATCTTTCCTGAAATTCGTATTTTAAATACTGAAGAAACAGACACAAAATATATGTTTAAGTTATCCTTGATATTCCTCTTACTAACACTCAGAGCAAAGTTCTGGCTGCCTCTAAGTAATGTAGACTCCCACAGGGAAGTATAAAGGCTGAAACAAAAAAGACTTCCAATAAATGGTTATTGAACTGAATTTCTGTCTAGTTTAGAGGAAGAATGCAGACAAAGCAGAGATCCTAGACAGGTGGAAGTGCAAAATGGAAAAACCACTTGGGAAAACCAACCAAAAGACCCATCAATTTCCCCCTTATTTATTTGCTTAAAAGAAATAAAAAACTTGTCTTTATACAAAACCTGCATACAAATGTTTATATTGGCTTTGTTCATAATTATACTAAACTAGAAACAATCCAAATGCTTATCAACTGAATAAAGGACAAAGAAACTCTGGTATATCCATAAATGGAACACTATCCAGCAATAAAAAGAACAAAATACTCATGCATTCAACAACATGGAAGCATCTCAAATTCATTATATGACATAAAAGTACCCAGATTCAAAATACTGTATGATTTCATTCAGATGATATTCTGGAAAAGGTAAAACTATAAGGACAAAAATCAAATCAATGGTTGCCAGGGACTGAGAGTAGGAAAAAATGTTAGTTATTTTACACTGCATGGAGAGAAGCAGAAGTTCTTTGATCATAGAAAATAGTAGCCCATGTTATTCTTCATTGCTCATGTCATATGTAGATAATACCTTTAGTTGGGACTATCACAATTTAAGGCAGTCTTTCATAAAGGAAAGGAAATACAGGAATCTGAAAATATGGCCCATGATTAGTGGCAAAAAGAACAAATTTTGCTTACATTGAAAATGGAAAAAAAAAAAAAAAA
>NW_006921726.1:7124407-7138920 GCF_000298275.1 Orycteropus afer afer
CTCTATATATATATATATATAAGCTTTGCTGGTTTTTCTTTCTCTAGAGAACCCAGTCTAACACATTTGTTACTGGGAGTGGTTCTAGAGAGACAAAGTCATAAGGATGGGCTTCCTAGATTGGTTCTCCAGTTTGATTAATCTTAAAGACGCTAGTGATCCTGCATCTGTTAGTAAAGAGGGCCCTGCTAATCCATGGAGTGAGGTGGCAAAATTAATACGTGAAATAGCACCACCAATAGATCAAGTACTTGTGAAAAGTGATGCTCTGGGTGATCGGATATTTGATACTTTTTTGCAATTTTGTCAGAATGAGGAGTATAAGGAAGCTGGTTGGTTGGTACTACTTACACTAGACAAAGTGGTGAAAGAGCGGTATGAGCTCAGAGCTGCTGAGTCTTGGCTTAAGCACCACATAAAAGACCTCAGTGATTCCAGTTGTGCTCTGAAGGAAAGCCTATAGCTTCTACTAACAGAGCTGATATTGCTGAAAATGAAACCGAGAGTCTATTGTAAGGGTGGTTGAACTATAATGCCAATTAAATTGCCAATCCAGAATGGTGTCTCCTGTTAAAGTGAGGGCACTGATTGGAAAAAAAAATGGGATCCTGAAACCTGGAATGGGGACATATGGACAGATAATCAGGAAGTTCAGGATATGGAGCCTTTAAATTCTGTTGAATCCCTCCCATTTGAATGGATTACTGTAAAATCATTATCCCCTTCCCCTCAGTTTGATGGACTAGCCAAACCGGTCCTGCTGGGTCATTGTCTGAGGCAGAGGCCATGGAAGACATTCCTGAATGCTCTCAGGAACTGTCTCAAGCACCTATTGTTGCTGCTAGGCCAATAACTAAAGTCAAGTCCAAGCAAGCCCCTAAAGGTGAAATAAAAAGTGTGACTGAGGAGTTGGTACACTATACCTGAAAAGATCTACTTGATTTTGCTAACATGTACAGACAGAAACCTGGAGAATATGTATGGGAATGGCTACTGAGGGTGTGAGATAATGGTTCAAGGAATGCAAGATTGGACCAATCTGAGTTTATTGATTTAGGCCCACTAAGTATGGATTCTTCATTCAATGTCTCAGCTCAAGAGGTTAGGAAAGGATCTAATAGTTTATTTGGCTGGCTTACTGAGGCATGGATTATGCAGTGACCTACCTTAAGTCAAGTTGAAGTACCAGACCTGCCTTGGTTTAATGTAGACAAAGGTATCCAGAGGCTTAGAGAAATTGGCCTGTTAGAATGGATTTATTAGATTAGACCCCTAGAGCCAGAAATGGAGAGTCCAGAGGACACACCTTTCACCATTACAGTGAGGAACAAATTTGTGAAGGGAGCTCCAGCATCCTTGAAGACAGCTGTGATTGCTATTTTACGTAAACCTGATTTGACAGTGGGAACTGCACTAATTAAACTAAGACACTTAACTATGATGGGGCTGATTGGACCCCGTGATAGTAGGGTTCAAGTGGCAGCAGTTAATTGACAAAGGCAAGGTAGGTATGGTTACCATAATAGACAGTAGAGTTGGAACAGTAATCAGAATAGTTTGACACATGTGGAATTATGGCATTGGGTACTTGCTCATGGTGTTCCTAGTAGTGAAATACATGGCAAGCCTACTAAACATTTATTTGATCTGCATAGACAGAAGAATTCTAGGTCACGTGCACAGCAACCTAGATTGAATTGCCAGAATACAGAGTCATGAGCTCTCAGTCAATTTCCAGACTTGAGTCAGTTTACAGACCCACAACCCCTTGAATGAAGGGAAAGCCAGGTCCCTTTGAGGAAGGACCCTTCTACATTGCCCAAAATCTATAATGTCAGTCTTTCTCCTAGCCTTCCCCAAAGGGATCTGAGGCCTTTTATGAGAGTGACTGTTCATTGGGGAAAAGGAAATAATCAGACTTTTCGGGGATTACTGGACACTGACTCTGAATTTACATTAATTCCAGGAGACCCAAAGCGTCCTTGTGGCCCACCAGTCAGAGTGGGGGCATATGGAGGTCAAGTTATTGATGGAGTCTTAGACAAGGTGTATCTCACAATGGGTCCAATGGGTCCCTGAACCCATCCTGTAGTGAACCCATCCCCAGTGCCAGAATGCATAATTGGAATAGATATACTCAGCAATTGGCAGAATTCCCACATTGGCTCCCTGATATGTGGAGTAAGGGCTATTATTGTAGGAAAATCCAGGTGGAAGCCATTAGAACTGCCTCTACCTACAAAAATAGTAAACCAAAAGCAGTACTGAATCCCTGGAGGGGTTGCAGAGAGTACTGCCACCATCAGGGACTTGAAGGATGCAAGGGTGGTGATTCCCACCATATCCCCATTTAATTCACCTATTTGGCCTGTATGAAAAACAGATGGATCTTGGAGAATGACAGTAGATTATTGTAAACTTAATCAGTTGGTGACTCCAATTGCAGCTGCTATTCCTGATGTGGTTTCATTGCTTGAGCAAATTAGTACATGTCCTTGTACTTGGTATGCAGCTATTGATCTGGCCAATGCCTTTTTCTCGATATCAATTTCAAAAGACCATCAGAAGCAGTTTACTTTCTGCTGGTAAGGCCAACAGTATACTTTCACAGTCCTTCCTCAGGGATATATCAACTCCCTGGCACTATGTCATAATTTAGTCCATAGGGATCTTGATCACCTTTCCCTTCCACAAGGCATCACACTGGTCCATTATATTGATGACATTATGCTGGTTGGACCTAGTAAAGAAGAAGTATCAATGACTCTAGACTTACTGGTGAGACATATGCATGCTAGAGATTGGGAAATTAACCCAATGAAAATTCAGGCACCTTCCACCTCAGTGAAATTTCTAGGGGTCCAATGGGGGGGCATGTCGAGATATTCCTGCTAAAATGAAGGATAAGTTACTGTATCTGGCTTCCCCCACAACTAAAAAGGAGGCGCAACATCTGGTGGGTCTCTTTGGATTATGGAGGCAACATATCCCTCATTTGGGTGTGTTGCTGCAGCCTACTTATGAAGTGACTTGGGAATCTGCTAGTTTTGAATGGGGCCCAGAACAACAGAAGGCTCTGCAACAGGTTCAGGCTGCCATGCAGGCTGCTCTGCCACTTGGGCCATATGATATGGCTGATCCAACGGTGCTTGAAGTGTCTGTAGTAGATAGAGATGCTGTTTGGAGCCTTTGGCAGGTCCGTATTGGTGAATCACAATGCAGACCCTTGGGGTTTTGGAGCAAAGCCCTGCCATCCTCTGCAGATAATTACTCTCCTTTTGAGAAACAGCTTTTGGCTTGTTACTGGGCTTCAGTAGAGACTGAACACCTAACCATGGGCCAGCAAGTCACCATGAGGCCTGAGCTGCCTATCATGAACTGGGTGTTGTGTCACTCACAGAGTCATAAAGTTGGACGTGCACAGCAGCACTCCATCATTAAATGGAAATGGTATATCAGAGATTGGGCTTAAGCAGGACCTGAAAGCACAAGTAAGTTGCATGAGGAAATGGCCCAAATGCCTATTGTCTCCACTACAGTCACATTACCTTCCCTGTCCCACTCTGCACCTATGGCCTCATGGGGAGTTCCCTATGATCAGTTGACTGAGGAAGAGAAAATTCATGTGTGGTTTACAGATGGTTCTGCATGATATGCAGGCACCACTTGAAAGTGGACAGCAGTGACAATGCAGCTCCTTTCTGGGACTTCCTTAAAGGACAGTGGTGAAGGTAAATCTTCCCTATGGGCAGAACTTTGAGCTGTGCATATAGTTGTTCACTTGGCATTGAATAAGAAATGGCCAGATGTGCGATTATATACGGATTCATGGGCTGTGACTAATGTCTTAGCTGGATGGTCTGGGACTTGGAAGGATCATGATTGGAAGATTGGTGATAAGGATGTATGGGGAAGAGATATGTGGATAGATCTCTCTGCATGGGCCAAAGGAGTGTATTTGTGTCTCATGTGAATACTCACCAAAAGGTGACCTCAGCAGAGGAGGACTTTAACAATCAGGTGGATAGAATGACACGTTCAGTGGAAACCAGCCATCCTTTTCCCCCAGCTACTCCTGTCACTGCTCAATGGGCTCATGAACAAAGTGGTCATGGTGGCAGGGATGGAGGTTATGCATGGGCTCCGCATCATGGACTCCCACTTACCAAAGCTTATCTGGCTACCACCTCTTCTGAGTGCCTAATCTGCCAACAGCAGAAACCAACACTGAGTCCGTGATATGGAACCATTCCTCAGGGTGATCAGCCAGCAACCTGGTGGTAGGTTGATTACATTGGACCACTCCGTCGTGGAAAGGACAGTGTTTTGTTCTTACTAGAATACATACTTACTCTGGATATGGATTCGCCTTCCTTGCATGCAATGCTTCTGCTAAAACTACCATCCATGGACTTACAGAATGCCTTATCCACCATCATGCTATCCCACACAGCATTGCTTTGGATCAAGGGACTCATTTCACAGCACATGAAGTGTGGCAATGGGCTTATGCTCATGGGATTCACTGGTCTTACCATGTTTCCCATCATCCTGAAGCAGCTGGCTTGATAGAACAATGGAATGGCCTCTTAAAAACACAAATATGGTGCTAGCTAGGTGGCAATACCTTGAAGGGTTGGGGCAATGTTCTCCAGGAGGCTTTATATGCTCTAAACCAGCATCCAATATATGGTTCTGTTTCTCCAATAGCCAGGATTCATGGGTCCAGGAATCAAGGGGTGGAAACAGGAGTGGTACCACTCATTCTTACCCCTAGTGACCCACTCAAAAAATTTTTGCTTCCTGTCCCTGCTACTCTATGCCCTGTGGGTCTGGAGATCTTAGTCCCAAAGAGAGGAACACTCCTCTGAACACACAATACTGATTGCATTGAACTGGAATTTAAGAATGCCACCCAGCCATTTTGGCTTCCTCATGCCTCTGGATCAACAGACAAAGAAGGGCATTACTCTACTATCTAGTGTGATAGATCCTGATTACCAAGGGGAAATTGGGTTGGCTTTACATAATGGAGGTAAAGAAGAATATGTCTGGAATACAGGAGATTCTTTAGGATGTCTCTTAGTACTACCATGCCCTGTGATTAAAGTCAATGGAAAATTACAGCAACCCAATTCTGATATGACTGCTAATGGCTCAGGTCCTTGAGGAATGAAGGTTTGGGTCACCCCACCAGGCAAAGAAACAAGATGCTGAGGTGCTTGCTGAGGGCAAGGGAAATACAGAATGGGTGGTAGAAGAAGATAGTTCTGAATATCAGCTACAACCACGTGACCAACTGCAGAAATGGGGACTGTGATTGCTATATTTCTTTATTGTATATGTGCATCAAATATTTTTATTTCTTTCTGTCATGAACTGTGAAATGTAAATAAGGTTAATGCATTTTGGTTGTATGTATGTTAGCATATCATGTTAGGCACAGATATGACTTTACAATTGTCCTTATTTAGAGATTATATATGGTTAAGAAAATGTGTACAACTGCCAAGTTGACAAGGGGTGGACTGTGATAGTTGGAGCTGTGTGTCAACTTGGCTGGACCCCAGTTCTGTGTGGTTGTTCCCATGATGGGATTGGATTACTCTGTTCTGAGTGGCCAATGTGTTGAAAGGGAGTTTCCCCAGGGGTTTGGCCTGCTTCCAGTATATCCAGGGACATCCTTGGAATAGAGACATTCTTTGGTGGATCGGGATTCTGTTGTGCTGCCTACAACTGTCTGTGAGTGAGCAGTTCACTGTTTGGCCTGGAGATCTTGGATTCATCATTCATTGGAGTCAGCAGCCAGTGTACTGCCTGCCAGCCTTGAGCTCCTCAGCTCCTGCAGTTGTGGGAGCCAGGAAAAGCCTCCAGCTTGACGTTTGATCCAGGAACTTTGGACTTGCTGGCTTCTATACGTGTGTAAGCCATTTTCCTAAGATAATTTTTTTTTCTCTCTCTCTATATAAGCTTTGCTGTTTTTCTATTCTCTAGAGAACCCAGTCTAACACAAGCAGTTAGTATCAAGGCCTTTTTCTATTACAATAAAGCAAATTTTATATTGCCCTTGAAAATTCTATAGGAAGCTGCCATGATGGACACTAATATGACACCTCGGTAAGTGTAGCATAGCAGTTTCTTTCCTTCAGGCCTGGAACAGATTTTTATTTTTTAAAAGAGTGAAATTTTCAAAGTAAGCCATAATGTGTAAAAAAAAAATTCACCTGTAAACTAGAATCATACTTGTGGTGAAACATCCACATAAGAGGAAAAAATAAAGTTACATTTCTCTCCTCACACTCATTCCAGGCAAATGTCTATTGGATGGAATGTAGGTGGATAATCCCTAGTTCCAAAACTGACTTTTTTTATTCCTTTTCTCTATGCATGTACAATTGTATTCATGCAAGTTAAAGTATGTGGTGATTCCATAGTAAAAAAGGAGGTTTGAAAAGATTTCTCTGAGAAAAAATCCTAATTAACAACTCTGAAGGCAATAATAAAAGGGCCTATTTACTCAACCCACCATTGTCCAAAAGTGTCAGAGTGGTTAACATGAAGAAATTCATTTCTAAGGATATTGAAGGATATCGAATCCTGGGATTCACTATCTCTCATTCTTTCTTAAGTCTCCATTTATCTTTCTTCCATTTCTACTGATTTTCTTCCTTCCTTCTTCCTAAAACCTTCTTTTCTCCCTGCATCTCTTCCTTTGTTGCTCTTTGTGAAGTATGAACTCACATTCATTATTATTTTAGGTTTCTGAATTCAGGGTTTAAAATCATAAACCCTTTTTGAGACAAGATATTTATTGAAAAGTCTACGTTATCCTGGAAAGCCAACAATTAACAATTAGTTTCTTTGGGATAAGAGATAAAAAACACTGATACTACTTCATTGATTCAATCCTTCTCATGGCTCAATTGAATTATCTAGTCCAACAAACTAGGTATCTTTCATGCTCAGCCAGCTTACTGGAAATTTGGCATTAATTAAAGTAATAGATTCCCAAAATAAACTGAGAAGTCAGAGGATCTCTGCTGGAGCATTAGGCATAAAAAAATTCATCACTTAAAAGTGACATTAATAAATGAGGTTTATTACTTTATTTCCAAAGGACCAAACTCTATTTCTGATGTAAATGCAGTAAATTCTAATAATTATAATTTTATATAGATAACTTTTTTTTTTTTTTAACAATGCTAACAGGTACTGGAGCAGCACTTGAGAGTAACACACACACACACACACACACACCAAACCAAACCAAATCAACTATGTAATTCTTCATCCATATAGAAGATACAACAACAACAACAACAACACACTGCCGTTGAGTTGGATCTGACTCACAATGACCCCTCCTTGGGTTTATGAGGTGGTATCTCTATGGAAGTAGATTGCCCAACCTTCCTTCTGAGGAGTGGCTGGTGGGTTTGAACCACCAGCCTTCTGGTTGGCAGTCAAATGCCTTAGGCACTACATGACCAGAGCTCCCATATAAAAGATACACTTTAAAAATTAGAAGCAATTAAACATCATTTAGTTGGAGAGTTTCATTTTTCTACACACACAGTCATTATGTATGTGTATGTGTGCAATGGATTGATATTTGTATGTGTTAAAATGAAAGTTTTCAACTGCATATATACATATATGGGAGATTTGGGGAAAGAACATAAAATTCCCCTTTTGTTTAAGCCACTGTTGTGGCAAGTGTATATGTTACTCACAGACATCTTTAATCCTAATTAATTCATTTTCCTTCCCTTGCAAGGTAAGAGTTGATATATGGTGTTGATATGTATCTGAAAGACTTTAGTGGATGTTGTAATTCCATAGGATAAAAGATTCCACTTACGACTTTATACAGGAGGAATTTATTAGCAATGACAATAAAATTAAGAAAGCATAAAACCAAGTCTACCATATTGTTTTACATCATAGTACTCTGAAGGCATTACATGGAAGAATTATGTTCTTCTTAAAGAAAAATGCTTAATATAAGTTTCTTCAATGGTACAAACAAGTTATATTTTTGATAAATATTCCATGAAAGTTAAAGTATACAGTAACCCAGTCCTATACAGTAGTGTTTTGGGGGGAAGTAGTGGTTCTGTGGTAGAATTCTCAGCCCGGTCATATTAACCAGATTAGATCTCCAGCTGGTGCACCTCATGCACAGGCACCACTCATTTGTCAATGTAGGTTTACATGTTGCTATGATGCTGAACACATTTAAGTGGAGCTAGCCGACTACGACAGACTAGAAAGAAAGGCCTGGTGATCTACTTCCAAAATTCAGCCAATAAAAATCCTGTGGATCACAATGGTCTGATACATAACCAATCATGGGGATGACAGAACCAGATAGTATTTTGTTCTGTCATGCATGGTGTTACTATGAGTCAGGGGCCAACTCAACAGCAGTTAACAATAGCAACAACAACACAGTGAGGATGTTTTGGTCCTCTCTGCTTAGGCACAACCTGAAGTCATCCTTCTTTGGGATTTTTATGGGTCCCTGTGACACCATTTTTCTGTTCTTGTATCCCACAACCCTTTTCATGTTTGGCTGTCTCCCATGAGCTTGGACAACTTTCAGTGGGACTTCCCAATGTTCTCATGATTTGTTTCTTCCAATGTCTTTCCTTTGGGCTTCCCACTAAAAGACAGGGTATCATTTTCTACTCTGAAGGGGGAAAAAAAATTAAAAAGGGAACACTAGGAGATTTTCTCCTAATATTTTATCTCTATCACAAGTGCTTTCTTTTCTTTTAAGGACATATGTGTTTGTAAATCCTAGCACTGTGAAGAGACTCCTGTTTGTTATCTTCACTCACATTCCTTCTCTGAGAATAAGCACGTAATAATGTAATATATACATGCAAGTGGGAAGGATTAAAAGATGGAAATATTAGGGCAAGTATATCTTTAAACATTTCAAGATGTTATCTTGCTACATTTACAAATACACTCTGTATGACCAAAAAAAAAAAAAGAAATGATTTATCCAAGATAATTGATAGAACTGGAATTTCCATTATATATTCTGATTTTGAGTCCTGTACTAAGAAAATTGAATCCATCAATTTTGATCCCACTTAGACCAATTAATACATTGCATTTTAGCCATAGTTGTTATGCCACAATTTGGCTAATAAACTTTAAGTAAACTGACAGCTCACTATTTAGACGACAGATGTCTAACAGCTTCAGTGGTCTGGAGCATGACCAAGGAGTTAGGGAAGCTTCTGTATATACTAAATAGCTGAAGAAACATTCTGGAATGAAAGTCTTTTCTTACATCATTTATTAAGCCTGATCCCAGATTCTTTTATTCGTCATTCCCATACCATTCAACCTACTTTTTACCTTAACCTCTCCATTTCTCAGGTCAGAAATGGAAGCTGAAAATTAGAATTGAACCATTTCTAAATCTCCAGAGTATTCCTACCATTGAATTTCCACCTTGATATTCTTTCTTGACTCGTATTGTTGGATATACAGAGAGGAGCTGTGGTTTTAACCATCTAAAACAAGGAAGAAGAAGTGATTTAAAAAATCTTGAAGCTAGAATTAAAAAAAAAAGCAGTCTTCATTAATTTACAGAAAGAATAATTAGGTTTATACATTGCAATTTCCCCTGAGAGCAAACCTGATTTACAACACAAAATAAATATTGTAATTCATAATAGTTACATGAATCATCAGTAAAAGGTCAAGTGAAGTTTAATATGGTCTGTCAAAGGAGTTCTAAAAATATGTAATTCATTTTAAAATATTTTATAAAATCATACTTTAACAAAAGTTTTTGAAAGGAGCAAGCTTTAGCTAACTGAAAAGCTGACTTTTGCACAATGCCTTTTTGCCCAATGACACTGGATAAATGAGGCAACAATTTTTATCATTAAGTAGACAGGAGATGAGGCAAGATTCATGGCTTGCTTAGCTCACCTAACAGGATGGTTGAAAACACTGCTCAAAATCATGTACCTCAATAAACGATTGCAGGCTTATGGTTTTAATTTCTAATGGACAGTAATATTCTACTTCCCGTGGCTTTCCCAAAAATGCTTATTGAAAACTTGCCTTCAAATTATAAAATAAGGGCAGAATTATAGAAAAATTTCTTTCATTTGGAGGAGAAAATAAAATCCACAACCATCCAGCTGGAAAATACAGAGTTAGCATATGCACATTTTTAAGGGCATAGTCCAATCTTGAGATGAAACATGCTTTTGAAGAAGCATTTATGGCCTTTTCTACCAGAACCCCTAAGATAATAGCTATATTCAATAGATTAATTTATGTTCCCCCCAAATATGTGTAGGAATACTAACTCCTATGCCTGTGGATCTGTACTGCTTGAAAACTGAATTTTCTTTGTTATGTTAGACATACTTGAACAGAGTAAGTTCTAAATCTAATCACTTCTGAGTTATAAAAAGACAAGGATAAACACAGAGGCATTTAACATTTGATTTTGAAATTATAATAAAATGTATAAATGTATTAAAATTTTAAATAAAATATATTATTAAAACAAATTTCAGCTGCTTCCTTTTGCCTTTTTTAAGCACTTAGAAAATTTAAAATTATATATACAAATTGCATTTGTGACTCACATTGTGTTTGTGCTAGACAATGCTGTATAGGACATTACTGAAATAAGTTAAAGGAGAGCTAAATAAATGTTCATGGATTGAAAGCCTCAATATTGCAAGTATGCTAATTCTTACCCAATTAATTTAATAATTAGATGCAATCCCAAACAAAATCACAGCTGGCTTATTTTGAGGGATAGGAGTTAAGCTTGAGGGAATCTGATTTAGGTTTTCATAGTTCACTCTGTCAAAATTTTGCAAATTGTACACTTGTGATTTCTGAACTTTTCTGTATTTATTTTATACTTTTTTTTAAAAAAATGTGATTTGGGTGAAAATTTACAGAGCAAATACACTTTCCATACAGCAGTTCACATACACTTTGTCTCATGACATTAACCACAATGCAACATCTACCCTCCTACTTCCTCCTGATAGTTACCTCTTCCCTGTATCCATCCCTCCATGCACTCCTGCCCCCTGAGCTGTCTCCCTGTGCATAAACAGCCTTTCTTTCTCCCATGCTTGTTCTCTCCAAGGAGTGTATCTACCTCAGGTAAATGTTCAGCTCATATGTCTGTCTATTGTTTGGTTGGAAGCCACAGGCGTGGGTTCAATTCTAGACCTGAAGGGCAGCTAGGGGCCACAGTCTCAGTGGTTCCACCAGGCTCTGTTGGACCAGCAAACCTGGTCTCCTCCACCTTTTTTTTTCCAAATGATTTTGAGTTTTGTTTCACATTGTTCTCCCTCTCTATCCAGGATCTCCTACATAGATCCTCTTCCAAGTGGTTGACAGTAGTAGCCAGGCACCATCTAGTTCTTCTGGTCTCATAGTCATATAGGCTACAGATTGGATAGTGTACCAGTCACTAGGACTAATTGTTTCCATGAATTTTTGGTTTTCTTCATTCTTTGCTCTGGACAAGGAAAGACCCATCACTGCATCTAGATGGCAGCTTGCAAGCTTTTAAGATCCCAGTCGCTACTCGCCACAGTAGGAGGTGGAACAATGTTTTGTGTAGTATGTTATGCCAATTGAGCTTGATATCCTCTGAGACTATGGTCCCAAGCCCACAGGTTCAACTACTAGGTCCCTCTTGGTGTTTGGCTATGACCAAGCAGTGACTACAACCTTGCCCCTTGTCAGCCACTATACACCTGGGAATTCAGATCATACACATAAAGTTATAGGACCATTTTTCTGCCAACCCTATACATGTTCTTGGGTACATTTCCTACTTCATAGACAAACCTACTAGTTCAGCCTGTCCACCCATCTATCCACCCATATACCCATGTTTGCCTTCACTGACAACACCATAGTATATGTGCAAAAGGGTTCATCTTTGTTATCTGTCCTTTCCACGTACCTCTCTATGTCTTTCTCTTCCTCAATACCACTATATTGATCACTCACATTTGGTACATTGCCCTTCTCTTCACCCAAATCAAAACTTATCTCTATCTTATCTCTTGGTGTGTTTCTAGAAATCTGTCAATTTCTTCCAGATTTCCAAATTTGTTGGAGTACAGTTCTTCATAGTATCCTGATATTATCCTTCTTATTTCAGTTGGTTCTGTTGTGATGTCACGCATCTTGTTTCTTATTCACGTTATTTGTATTCTCTCCCTCTTTTCCTTTGTTAAATTTGCCAGTGGTTTGTCAATATTATCGATCTTTTCAAAAAGCCAACTTCTGGTCCTGTTGATTTTTTCTATTGCCCTTCTATTTTCTGTTTCATTGATTTCTGCTCGAATCTTTATTATTTCCTTTCTTCTGGTGACTGTGGGCTTTTCTTGCTGTCCTTTTACTAATTGTTGGAGATGTTTATTTAAAGTGTTGATTATAGCTCTTTCTTCTTTTGTGATGTGTGCATTTATTGCTCTAAATTGGCCTCTGATCGCTGCTTTTGCTGTGTCCCAAAGATTTTGATATGTTGTGTTTTCATTCTCATTTGATTCAAGGAATTTTTGAATTTTTATTTTTATTTCTTCTCTCATCCAATCTTTCTCAAGGAGTATATTGTTCAGTTTCCATGTGTTTACTCTTTTTCTGTTGATCTTCCTATTGTTGATTTCTAATTTGATAGCATTATGATCTGAGAAGATGCTTTGCAGTATTTCAATGTTTTTAAAATTTTAGGGCTTGCTTTATGGCCTAATATATGGTCCATCATGGAAAAAGTTCCATGTGCACTGGAAAAGAATGTATGTTGTGCTGCTATTGAGTGAAGTGCTTGTAGATGTCTATAAGGCCAAGTTGGTGGATTGTATTGTTTAGCTCTTCTGCATCTTTGTTGAGTTTCTTTCTAGTTGTTCTATCTTTCAAAGAAAGTGGTGTATTAAAGTCTCCCACTATGACTGTGGAGTCATCTATTTGGCTTTTCAACTTTTTTAAAATCTGATTTATGTATTTTGGGGCTCTTTCATTGGGTCCATAGATATGTATTATCCTTATATCTTCATGTTCAATTGATCCTTCAATCATTATATAATGTCCTTCTTTGTCTCATATGGTGGTTTTTGTCTTAAAGTCAATTTGATCGGAAATTAATATTGCCATTTCTGCTTTCTTACAGTTGCCATTTGCTTGATATATCTTTTTCCAACCTTTGATTTTTAGTCTATTTTTGTCTTTATGTCTAAAGAGTGTCTCTTATAGGCAGCATATTGATGTTTTCTTATCAATCTGCAACCCTCCATCTCTTGAGTGGTGCACTTAATCCATTAACATTCAGTGTAATCATTGACAAGTATGAATTGGTTGCTGTCATTTTGTTATGTGTTTTTTCATGGTGTCCCTGGTTTCTTTGTTCCATATTATGTTGAGCTCATTATGTTTATGAATCCTGTTATCATTCCCTTTCTTGCTGTTGTTTTAATATTTGCTGAGTATTTGTACTTGTCCTCTTTTTTATTGTGATATGAAGGTTTATCATTTTTCTTTGAGGTTACCCTATGATTTAAAATTTTCTCCCCGAGTTTAGAAGAGTCCCTTCTATCTTGCAACTCTCTTAACTTCCTCACCATTTAGAAGTTCTGTAACTACACAGTATCTTCCCTCTTTTTGTCTGTAGTTGTCCTCACTTGCCAATTGATGTCTCTGGTTCACTGTTTACAATCTTGTAAGCTCATTTTACTTTGGATATGTCCATAGCTGTGGTTTCTGGGTTATTTCATCTTTTGTATTAATGGTCAGTTGTTATTTGCTATTTTTGGTTCTCTGTTCAAAGGACTCCCATTAGCAACTCTTGTAAAGTTGGTATGGTTTTAACAGATTCCCTTAGTTTCTGCTTATCTGGAAATCTCCTAATTTTACCATCATATTTGAGGGACAATTTTTCCGGGTATATAATTCTTGGTTGAAATTTTTTCTCTTTCAGGGTTTAATATATACCATCCCAATTCCTTCTTGTTTGCATGGTCTCAGCTGAGAAATCAGAGCTTTTCTGTCTCAGTGATTTTCTTTTGGGGTCTATCCTGTTTGGGGTTCATTGGACTTCCTGAATGGATATGTTCTCCTCTTTCATCATATCAGGTAAATTCTTCTCCAGCAAATCTGGGACAATTTTCTCAGTAGTTTTATTTTTCTCTTCCTGTTCTGTAATTCCAGTGACACGTAGATTATTCCTTTTGATGGTATCCAACATGAACCTTAGGCTTTCTTCATTTTGTTTTGATTTTTATTCTGATTGATCCTTTTCCAAAAAGTATTCAGGTATTTGTCTTCAATGTCATTAATTCTGTCTTCCATCACATCAATTCTACCCCTTTGCCTTTCCAATGTGTTATCTCTTTCTGATAATTTAGTATGAATCTTCTGGATTTCTATCTGTAGATTTAGACTCACTTCTAATTTTTCATTTATTTTGTCATTTTGTTCTTGTATTTTCTTCCAAAATTCTT
>NW_006921726.1:7140350-7152474 GCF_000298275.1 Orycteropus afer afer
CTTCTATATCTTTCCCTTCAAGGCTCAGGGGTCCAGGATTATCTTCTGTGTCTGTGTTAATTGGTTTCCCTTTTCTTTGTTGAAGAGGGTCTGTGCAGACTTTCTGCCTATTCCGCCATCTTGGAATGCATCCTGTTACAAATATATATTATATACTTTTATAAAAATATGTATATAATTGACCTAGAAATTATACACCTACATTCTTGCATACATACATACATATACAGTTGATATATACATAAAGAATATCTGTAAAGATACCTAAACTTTGGAAAAAGTCTGTCTCTTAGGAAAAATTAGAAGATTGTATACTTTTCATTATATGATACTTTTCCTTCCTTGGGTTTCTTATTGTGAACAAGTAATATATTTTTTTTGTAATTTTCACAAAGTGTATGCACCCCTGTAACTAGAATGCAGATGTAGAAAAACATTATTACCAGTATCTTAGAGGTGTGTGAGTACACATGTATGTGTTATATGACTATATAACTTACAGTGGGTTTTAAATCAGTAGAAAATAATAACCTTTTTTTGTTTATGTCTGTGTGAATTTGTGTGCACACATGTACTGGATGCTGTATTTGTAAAACAGTTTGTAGAAATAACATTAGGCCTGGGATAATATCTTTTTTCAAAGAGATTGATTTGCTACCTCCCAGGAAACATTATCAGTCCAAAATTGTCTCAGTATAATTTCAAGGACTGAGATGACTTGAAGCAGTGGTGAGTTCTGTCTATTCCTGGTTGATTCCTCCTCTATAATATATAGCACAACATGAAGGAAATTTACCAGGGGTCCCCACTTTATATGATCTAGACCACCATCCCTCTGCCCTTCTTAGTTATGCACTCCTGTCTGACGAGCTTTCCCTCCATGTGCATGCTGCTCCTCTGGTGCCCCATGGCCCATGGCTCCAAGGGGTGTATCTCCATAGAGTAGATGGGTGCATTGCCTTGGGTTCGGTGTTCTGCATGTATGTCTTACTACAGCTCAGACTCTTGACCTCCTTTATGGATCCACAAACAACTAAGTGGCTCCAAATGCTAGGGACATCCTACTCTAATCCTGGGCCAATAACTCTCCACTCTCTTATCATTTTTACAGTGATTTCAAGCAGAAATTTTTTGCTTTTTCACAGCTTTTCTATTTGTTCACCGAAGATGAATTGATCCCAATATTACTGGCAACAAATGGGTAAAACTGGTTTTCAATCTTATGAAACCTTTTAAAAACCCACCCAACTCACAGCAATCCCACCTTGGGTTTCCAAGGTGGTATCACTATGGAAGTAGATTGCCCAACCTTCCTTCTGAGAACTGGGTGGTGGGTTTGAACTACCAGCCTTCTGGTTAGCAGTCAAATGCCTTAGGCACTATGCCACCAGAGTTCTCCCATTTAGTTTCCTGAATTTTCTAATTTTTCCCTAAATATTTACCCTTTATATTGTCTCATACTTTCTGCTTAGGTTCCTATCACTTCAAACATTGTCTACCAATATCTTCAAATATTTTTGCCATTACACCATAATCTAAATATACATAACCAAAGTTTAGGACCTTCCACCAATCATTTTTCTTTCCTGATTTCCAATCACTACCCCTGATTGCCATAAACTTTGGCTATGTTCTTAACTTTTCTTTCCTTCTCACCTCCCACATATAATAAATCACTAAGTTCTCTTATTTCTATTTTGAAAACCCAGAGTAGCAGGGCAATATTTTGAGTGATTAATCAAGTATTCCCATGCTCCCTTTACCAACTCTTGGTGAATCAGATGCTTGCCTTTGAAATCACAAAATGTTCTTGATACTCATAGCTGTGATAATCTTGAAAGTGAAAGCTTTTACGAGATTTTCGCTTTTCTTGAGAGACGATTTAAATGTGAAAAACATAAGACCCTGACTCGCATACTCAGCATGAAGTGTCTACTATTAAGAATGGAGAATCAGAGAAGGCATGATGACATAAGCCTGTTGTTTCCAATCAAAAGAAATCATGTTTAACAGCTCATTGGGGCAGAAATGAAAAGGACAAGACTAACATTTTAATTCTAGGGAGTCTCTGGACCTTCTACTCTGCTCTTTCAGGATCTGTGTTGAGCTCCTGGGTGCTGAAGGCAATGGGAAAATTGGTGTCCCAGATAGGTCTGTGGGCTTTATAAAGCAGAAGGTGTTTGTGTCTCATTCTTGGTGTAGCTGAAGGAAGCAGTAAATTACAAGAGAAATTTCTCAGTTCTCTTTGTCATGTCCTCAGGGCTGAAAAAACAATGGTGGAATGTAAAATGATGCAGCCACCTTGGAAAACTGTTTGGATGTTTCTAATAGAATTGCTATATGACCCAGAAATTTCACTCCTATGTTTATAAAAATGTAGTCTATTCATATAATGGAATACTATTCAGACATAAAGAGAAATGAAATACTGATACATCCTACCTCTTGGATAAACCTGGAATACTTTATGCTAAGTGAAAGAATCAAGATCTAAAAGGTCACATATTATATGATTCTATTTATATGAAACATCCATAGCAGGTAAGTTCACAGAGATAGAAGGCAGAAGAGTGGTTGTCAGGGACTAAGGAGAGAACAGAATAAAGAGTGAACAGAATAAAGAGGTATGAAGTTTCCTATTAGAGTGGTGAAAATGTATTGGAGCTAGACAGGTGTTGGCTGAACAGTATTGTGAATGTTCTAAAGTCACTGGATTGTTGTTGTTGTTATGTGCTGTCGAGTCGGAGCCGACTCATAGCGACCCCTCCTTGGGTTTCCTAGGCTTATCATTACAGAAGTAGATTGCCTCATCTTCCTTCCGAGAAGTGGCTGGTGGGTTTGAACCACAGCCTTCTGGTTAGCAGTCAAGTGCCTTAGGCACTATGCTACCAGAGCTCCTAAAGTCACTGGATTATATACTTTAAAATGGTTAATTCTTAATATTATGCAAATTTTACCTTATTTAAAACCAACAATGATATTTTCATGTGAAGTGGGACTGAAACATTACCCTGGACACTGGGAGTCATTGAACACTTTTTTGTGTGTGTCCAAAGAGTAGTTCACATCTGACTGAGAGCAAACCTTTGTGGTCAGGAAGAGAGTGACCTTCATGGGCACAAAGCCTAGAGTGGAGTGAATAACGTGGATGTTTCAGTTGTGGATGCACAGGAATAGGCACCAATAACCAAAAACCATTGAGGATTGTAAATTTCAGCAGAAGCCTACCCAGATGAATGCTGATGACTATGAGCCAGTCTCTTTTCTCACACTTTGTAACGACCCAGAACTTAGATCATCCCCCTAGGAAAGGTGGAAGGAGAGACATCTCAGTTAAACAAGTTAAATCTTGAATTGATCAAAGTTAATTCATAAAATAACATGGTATAATTTCAAAAGTGACTTAGTTTCCTTTGAAATAACTACAATAAGTTATCTACCATCTGCCACACTCGGCTTGGAGTCACATGTCCAATCGAATTATAGAAAATAAGGTTACATTTTCTTGAACACCTGAGTTTGTCACAATGGAATGTGAATTTGCTACCAATTTTTCATACATGTTGACCTTTTACAATCTCTATAAGCATCTCATAAATCTAAGTTTCCATATTCTCTCCTTTGGCTGATGTTAAATGAAGTAATAGAGAAATGTTTTTTCCAGGAAAGAAGGTTTTATCAGATCTTTATGTTCCAGGGGTTTGAAAGAAGAGGCTGCTGTTTCCCTAGGAGTTGAGGGAAGGGATAGTGGACATATTGCACTTTGGAGGTTGTTGTTAGCTGCCACCAAGTCAGCCTCCCACTCATGGTGACCTCATCCACAATGGAAAGAAATCCTGCCTGTGGTGCAGTGAATTACTTGGTATGGCTTTTCTAGCCATGGTCTTTGTGTCTCCCATAAGATTACTGGGTGAAACCATGCAAATAAGGTGTATAGAACCCTAATGTGAGAATTGGTTAGTTTTGCTATGCTGCTGAGCTCAAAATGAGCCCTCCTAGAGGTGGAAGCTCTGGTAGCATAGTGGCTAAGACACTTGCCTGCTAACCAGAAGGCTGGCGGTTCAAACCCACCAGCCACTCCTCAGAAGGAAGGTTGGGCAATCCTACTTCCGTAGCGATACTGCCTCGGAAACCCAAGGAGGGGTCGCTATGAGTTGGGTTTGACTCGATGGCACATAACAACAACAACAGAGGTAGAAGAGGGGGATCTCACTGCCATCAAGAGAGGAGAAATGGAGTTGGAGTAGAGCAAGACCCAAGATCTCCTTGGACCTGAGATAACTGTGCTGGACCTCCTTCATAGAAAGATGGCAGAAAAGACCAGTTGAGATAACTGACTGAGGAAGCAAGTGGCACAAGGCATATTGGAAAGCTTTCTGGCCCATGGAGCAAGAAAGCTGAGTGCCTTTGGGCAGGAGTCTTGCTGGTGGAGTGGGGTGTACCTAGGTGTACCTATTGGCAAAGCTAAAAGAGCTTTATAACATTTGCCTGAGCAGGGCAGAGGCCAGGCTGAGAGGCAAGGGCTAGAGAGGCATGCTTGAGGACAGAGCAGAGAGGAGACTGTCCTAATCCAAGAACTGTACCCTGAGCATGTTCCTGAACTTGAGTTGTAGCCTGTTACTTCTCTAATAAACCCCATAATCATGAGTATTGTCTATGAGTTTTGTGTGGTCATTGCAACAAATTATCAAATCCAGCAGAGAAGTAGTGAGTGCCATGGGAGGAAGAATTAGTGTCAGAATTGGTAAAAAGTCTGGAGGGTGGCAGCATGTCCAACCTCATAGAAATAAGGCTTGGGTGTTGATAGTGACTCTGTTTCCCCCTTGTGAGGTTGGAGGAGGTCAGAAGATGCCACCTCAATGTCCTTTTTGCACTGCCTAGTTCTGTGCCATCTCTCTGCTTAGTTGCACATAAGACTGCTGTGATTTGTAGGTTTCAACTGGCTAAAGTAGATGTCCAGATGTTTCTTTTTAATCTGTCTTAATCTGGAAGTGCCAGTGAACCCTGTTCAGCATCATAGCAACATGCAAATGTATACCGATGGATGTTGGATGGTAGGTAGCTGTGTACAAGGTGCATTGTTCAGGAATTGAATCTAGATCTCCCACATGTTGTTGCTGTTGTCAGATACTCTTGAGTTGGTTCAAATTCATGGTGACCTCATGTATAACAGAACAAAACTTTGCCTAGGTCTATGCTATCCTCACAATCATTGGTGTGTACTATTACTATGTTTGAGCCCATTATTGTAGCCACTATGTCAATTCATTTCATTGAGAATCTCTTTCTTTCTTTCTGACCTTTTATTTTATAAAGACTGATGTCCTTCTCTAGTGATTGGTCCCTCCTGATGACATGTCCAAAGTAACTGAGATAAAGTCTTACTGTGCTTGCTGAATAAGGAAGACCAAAAAAGAGTTGATGCTTTTGAGTTGTGGTGTTGGCGAGGAATACTGAAAATACCATGGACTGCCAAAACAGCTAACAAATATGTCCTGGTAGAAGTGCAGCAAGAATACTCCTGGGAAGGAAGAATGGCCAGGCTTTGTCTGGCCTACTTTGGTCATGTTGTCAGAAGGGACCATTCCCTGGAGAAGGATATCATGCTTGGTAAAATGAAGAGTCAATGAAAAAGAGGAAGGCCTTCATTGAGGTGGATTGACACAATGGCTGCAACGATGGGCTCAGGTATAGCAAAGATAGTGAGGCTGGCACAAAACCAGGCAGTGTTTCTTTCTGTTGTACATAGGGTCGCTATGAGTCAGAGGCAACTTGATTGCACTAACAGTATGCTCCCTTCTAAAAAGTATTCTGGATATACTTCCTCCAAGACAGATTTGTTCATTCTTCTGACAGTCTCTGATGGCATATTCAATATTCTTCACCAACACCACAATTCAAATGCAGCAATTCTTTTTCAATTTTTCTTTTTTATTGTCTAGCTTTCACATGGTATGAAGTAATTGAAAATGCCATGGCTTGAGTCAGGTGCACCTTAGTCATCAAAGTAACAACTTTACTTTTTAACACTTTACATAGGTCTTTTGAAGAAGATTTTCCCAGTGCAATACATCACTTGATTTCATGACTGATTGTACCACTGAACCATCAAGTGGGAAACAAAGCCTGGGATGAATCATGGCACTTGGTAGACCGGTAGCCTAGGTGATAGAGTAGTGTAAAATGGAGAAAAACAGGTAATGCTAGTGTCTGTGGACATCATGAGACTAAAGAACTCTTCCTGGCAGTTACACCACACCTAAATCCACAGACATCCCACTTCTGTAGGTTAGCTATTTTGCTGGCTTTACAACTTTCCCTGGAAATCATTGCAAGAGCTATGCCTTAGTTGCTTCAACACTATGACATTGGGTTTAAGCCCTCCAAGAATAGATTATGTTAGATACAACCTGAACCTGGAAAAGGAGACAGACAGCAACTTAGTTTACATCTGAGTACTAGCCTTACCTCTTTTCACTCTTCATTTTCAACTTATATTTCTGCAACATCAAACTCTGTTGTTGTTGTTATGTGCCATCGAGTCAGACCCAACTTATAGTGACCCCTCCTTGGGTTTCCGAGGCAGTATCACTATGGAAGTAGATTGCCCCATCTTCCTTCTGAGGAGTGGCTGGGGGGGCACTCCCTACATTTTGCTATTTTCTTCTAGCTTCAAACTTCTTTCTTCCTGTCCACTATATATTCTTGTTTATCTAATTGCTACCAATTCTTCAGGTCCCAAGTGAGTTACCCACTTCCTTTGAGAAGCCACTTCTGATTTCTCACATGTGAGTTAGACACTGTTATGGGTTGAATTGTGTCACTCAAAAGATATGTTAAAGCCCTCACACACTTGTGACCATGCATGATCTTATTCAGAAGTAGGACCTTTGAAGATATTATCAGTTTAGTTAACTTGAAGTCATACTGGAGTAGCATTGGCCCAAATCCAATCCGAGCTATGTCCTTATAAAAAAGAGAGAGTGAGAGTGAGTAAGCAAAAGCGAGTGAGCAAGAAAATACAACTACATGAATATGTATCTAAAAGCCAAGAACACCTGATGCTACCAAAAGCTGGAAAAGTCAAGAAAGGATCTTCTCCTAGAGTCTTCAGAAAGGACATGTCATTGCTGATCCATTGAATTCAGATTCCTAGCTTCCAGAACTGTGATACCATAAAGTTCTATTCTTAGAACTTTATTCTTATCAACCCAAATTGTGGTATTTGTTTATGGTATTACTAGGAGACAAATACAGACATCTTTGTATCAGACCTGATTATCATGCATTTACACCAGCAAAGCCCTGATCACTTTAAGTGTATTTGCATGTTTAATCATCTGTTTTCCCTATAGAAGAGGAATTGGCAAACTTTTTGTAAAAAACTAGAGGTAAATAGGATTCCTGGACCACACGCATTCTCTGTTGGCATGTTTTCTCTTTTTATCTCTTCTTCTTCTCCTTTTTTATGTTTAATGCATTTTATTGAAATATAATTTATGTACAGTGAAATACACAAAACTAAAGTGACATGGGTCAATGCATTTTCTTTTGCTTTTTTCTTTTTGCGGTGTTCCCCACCCCCCACCCCCTGGTAAATTCTTCTCCTTTTTATAACAAATCTTTATAAATGTAAAAATCTATCTTGGTTCACTGGCAGTATAACAATGGCCTATTTTGCTGCACTGACTGTAGTTTACTGATCCTTGTTGTACAGATCAATTCCTTAAGGGAAAGGATCATGTTCCATTTTTCTTTGTAGCCCCAATATCTAGCACAATCCCTGGACCAAACCAAAATCCACTGCCATCAAATCAATTCTGAATCATAGTCACCCTTTAGGACAGAGTAGAATTGCCCCATATAGTTTCCTGCTGACTTTTCTGTTACCAGACTAATGCTTTAACCACTACACCTCCAGAATTTCTCCAATCCCTAGAAGGATGCTCAAAGTATTTAACTAAGTTAAATTGGACCTTGCCTATTAGGTCCAGTCTCTGGCCTCTCCTGCTTATTAGAACATTTTTATCTTTTACATCCTTGTCCTATTTTTGGTCGCTTTATACCTTGTGTAGTTTGTTAAACCAATCCCTGAAAATCCAGATGCTTCTCCATCCATCAGCCTGATACCTTCCAATTTAAGAATCTGCAACCAAGTCTATGAAGATTTTTTTTTTTTTTTTTTATATACAGAGAGACATTATAAACACATGCACATGGCTTCCCATTTCCAACCTGGAAAATGTTATTCTGGTCTTCCTATTCCTTGTGAATCCTAATTGGTATTGACAGATGTTTCTTTGCTCAAGTCCTCCCAACTTCAAGTTGTAAAACTTGGTTTCAGTCAGGAATCTGGGTCTTAAATAGGTTATCCATTTCACTCCTTTCTCAATGTTTTAAAAGTATATTTGAATAGAAGTTTTTGAATGGAGATATACTATGATTGCCTCAGAAAACCAATCCTTCTCTGATTCAAACACAACTATGAATGTTGGTCTTCAAGAAAACTACTCTCTGTGTATATTACCATGCATCTCCAAAAATCTGTTGATCATTCTCAGGCTCTCTCTTATCATGTATTGGTTTGATCTGGTAAGAAGAGATAACAGGTACACCATCTAGGAACTGTCATCTCATTAAAAGAGAAATTAAGACTCCTCCATGAAATACAGTCATAAAAATCATGAAAACTTTTACATTATTTTACAAATACTCTACCTCAGGGATTGAATATAAAAGTAAAAAAAGCAACAACAAATATGACCCTATAAAAATAGTCCAGGACTGCTGAGAGAGCAGTCAGTGGGTAAAAACACAGCACAGCCAAAAGCACTTGTTGCCCATCCCTGTAGCCAGTTTGAGGTTCACTCTTTCCGGCACATCTGTGCTGTTTTTACAGCAGTCCTGCATACTTATAGAGTGAGAGCATGCTTCTTGTTGCTACAAACAGCCCCCATAAATGTTGGAGCCAAGTGTGTCTAAACATTACAGCATATTAAACACCTTTAAGCATGATCCGTAACCTTGTAATTGGTACCAAAATAACAAGACTTGTGTTTTAAATGGGAATTTGACTCTGTGTTTGCTGTTGTCAATCTATTTCAGTAGAGTGTAGTTGGGAGAGTGAGTCCTGAAGAAAGAAGGGATGTGACTGAATTGTGGAACCAGAGACTCTTGGACCTTAAAGATCATCTGGGTTAATGCCCATCTTTGCTGGATGAGGAAATGGAGGCTCAGATAGGCTACATGACTTATTCAAGGTTTCTCGAGTCTTTTTATCTCTTTTCCAATTTAACACAGTGCTTTGCTATAAAAGGAAATTTTGTCTTGGTATAAGCTATAATTGTGTTAGTGATGAAATTTAAAAAGTTCATTCTGAAATGTATCCTTGCTGGAATAGGAAGAGGAGAAAGTAGGCACACCTTTTGTTTTTGATGGGCATCATCAAAAGCTTTTTTCTTCCCAAATTTGCTACAAATCCCCCAACATTCATTATTAGTATAACTCCTTTAACCATTATTCCTACAATTTCTATTTAAAATGAAAATATATCATTAAGAGAAATTGTGAGACAATGGAGCAAGTACAGGCCTTACAACTAGACAAGAGTGGTTTTCATATTGGTTTTGACACTTGCTGGATGTGTGACCTTCAGCAATTTGCCTAGGCCCTCTTCCTCACGGTTGCTCAAATATGTAATGCAGAGCCTACTCTGTGCCAGTTTCCTCATCGGGAAAATGAGAACCATTTCTAGCTAACTCAACTGTGAGGATTATATGAAATAACATCTAAAGTGATCATCTTAATGTTTCCCACACAACAGACACTTAACCATTATAGCAAAAATCAATGGATGTGAAAAAAGAGATGTGGATCATTAGATGTATAATTATAATTGTATTACAATCACAAATCAGTTGCTGGATATTAACCAGTGGAGATGACTCTGATTCATGGTGATCCCATGTGTGTCAGATCAGTGCTTCATAGGATTTTGAATGGCTGATTTTTCAGAAGTGGATCACCAAGACTTTCTTCTGAGGTGTTTCTTAGCCAACTCAAAATTTTCAGTTAGCAGTCAAGCAACTGCTTGCTTTAACCAGGAATTCCATAATTATCACATATGGAATTTAAATCTGCTGCTAATGGGTATGACTTTCCATTTTCTAAATTCACCATCAAGAATGCACCAAGATAAATACAGGAAATCTTGACTAAGATCTTCGAATGATTAACAGAAGTCAGAACAAGTGATGTTGTATTGCTAATATTTAATTAGACTAAGGTTCTGATTTACCAATGTCTTATGAATAGGACTTAGTGACCTAAAGTGCTAAGGTTTTTGTTTTGTTTTAATCTCCATCCAGCATTGTGATTGAAAAATGCTTTCAGGGCCCTTATTTTTCTGGCCAGAAAAACTTAAGAAAACTATTATCATATGGGGAATATACAAGAAAACATGTTTTCTTCAACACCTGTTTTCATTAAATGAGAGGAAGGAAACAAAAGGTTTTTTTTTAAAGTGCTTATCAAGCAAGTGCCAGGAGCATTACATAGGTTATACCATTTAATCTCCAAGCACAAAGAGGTAGATACTCTCATCCCAGCTTAGGGAATGCTGGAAGACCTTCTTGAAGAATTTGAACTTTAAGAAAATAGGAAATTTCTCTCAGAAATAAGCTTTGACTTAATAAATATAGGATCAAATTAAAAATAATAAAAATCATAAAAAAAGAGACAGAAAAGTTTTCAGTCTAGTAAAATTAGCAATCACATTAATATTATTATTAACGTAGTATAATTATACCGAGGAAGATAAACTCAGTCAATGAACCTGGAGTAGCCTGTTCCATTGGCTGGCCTTCCATTTTGTGTAGATGTACACCTGGGGCTATATTAGCTCAATTCCATTAACAATCCAACATACTGCTCTTTTTCTGATTTCATGCTCAGCAAACTAACTCCTGGTTGTAATTTGACTTCCCATGTAGATTTGCCTCCAGGGAAAGAAAGTTGCTGATCATGCAGCTGTGAGTACTGCAGTCCAAGTCTTATTTATCTTGGGAAATTAATAAAATGACTTTTTGGTTTTTATATGTTAGTTTTGTAATTGGTTAATATAAGGAGATTCACCTGACATAATCAGGTTTCTGGATCTACCAAGTAGAGGTCCAAATCCTGGATAGCAGCATATTTATTAGATAATTTATTCTAATCCATTCAATAGCATTGGAATAATGTATATCACCAACTCTTGTTCATTTTCCAATATTTTCATTGGTTATACTGCTTTCACCTCCACTGAGTATTATGAATATGTATTTCCCTTTTCTCTATTTACTATGTGTTGCCAGGCCTTTTTCAGGAGTCATTTATTTTTGTATGTATTTATTATGAAGTACATCAGATACATTTAATGACATAGAGAATAATAAAACAAAACCATGTGTACATACAACTCACTTTACAAGTATGCTGCATTTTGAAATTATTGCATATTTACCTATCTCGGTTTTAAAGATGAGCAAGCCAAGGAGTGCAGAAGCAAAGGGATTTGCAAAAAATCATATATTACTAATTCAAAATTAAGTTGGATTGACTTCAAAGCTCTTTTCAGGGCCAACTGCCTTAAATAAGGGGGTAACTGCAAATAGCTTCTACTAGATCAGGAGTACTCAAAGTGTGAACTGAGGATCCCTGGGATCAAAACCATTTTTGAAATATTACTAAGAATTTATTTGCCATTTTCATTTTCATCCTCCCACTAGTGTATGATGCAGTATTCCAGAGGCCACATGATATTTGATATTAAAAAATATTAACTGCAGAAGCAGATCTGTGAATCCAGTTGTCTTCTATGAAGTCAGTCATTAAGGAAATTTGCAAAATTTAAAACTATGTCACTTTTCTCACTAATTTTTGTGGAAATATAGATATTGTTCATAATATTTTACTCATTTTAATATGTTTATTACTATATTTTAAACAGCTTAATAAATATTTGTAAATTTTCTAAGTTTTAATTTTAAATGCATAGAGCTCTGGTAGCATAGTGCCTAAGGCACTTGACTGCTAACCAGAAGGCTGGCGGTTCAAACCCACCAGCCACTCCTCGGAAGGAAGG
>NW_006921726.1:7152574-7171942 GCF_000298275.1 Orycteropus afer afer
GAAGGAAGGTTGGGCAATCCTACTTCCGTAGTGATACTGCCTCAGAAACCCAAGGAGGGGTCACTATGAGTCGGGGCCGACTCGACGGCAAATAACAACAACAACATGTCAATAGATAGAACCTGTATAAACAAAAGCATTAGGAAGCCTCATTAACTTTCCTAAGTACAAAGAGATCCTGAGATCAAAATATTTGAGAACATTTGACACTATGTCGTTGTTGTTGTTATGTGCCGTGGAGTCAGACCTGACTCAAAGAGACCCCTCCTTGGATTTCTGAGGTGGTATCACTACGGAAGAAGATTGCCCAACCTTTCTTCCTAGGAGTGGCTTGTGAGTTTGAACCGCCAGCCTTCTGCTTAGCAGTCAATTGCCTTAGGCACTACACTACCAGAGCTCCTTTTGACAATATATGAGACACTATATGAAAATACCTTTCTGCCAATAACAATGATAAACTTTATAAATATTTATGTTGTTGTTAGCTCCTGAGTCCACCTGTGACTCGTGGTGACCCCATGCAAAATGGAATAAAAAACTTGCCCAGCCCTGTTTATCCCCATCAGACCATTGTGATCCATAGATTTTCACTGGCTGATTTTCAGAAGTAGATTGTCAGGTCTTTCTTTCTAATCTGTCTTAGTATGCAACCTGTTCAGCATCATGGCAACATGCATGCCCTCATCAACAGGTGGGTAATGACAAGTATGAAGTGCGTTATCCATAAATTAAACTCAGGTCTCTCATATGGAAAGTGAGAATTCTATACTGAACCACACAAAATACATATTGAGCTTAACTGTTAGCACCACTCAAGGACTCTATCTATACATGCACACACAAACACATAACACACACAGTTGTTTGAAAGTATTGTAGAACAACCTCCAAAAATTAGGTCCTAGAAGGAACATGAAATATCAATGAGGAGAAAAAATACTAGATGAGCTCTATACTTACATAGCTTTTCCCATGAGGGCACTTCCCACTTTTTATGTGCATGTAGAGAATTAGAATATAAGGAGAAAGGGACAGATTTACTGAATTGAGGAAAACAGAAGCTCAGAGATCAGGGCTGCCATTTGTTGTAAATCTTGAAAGGGGAAGTCCCAGAAAAATGGAAGATATTGCAGAAGGATCTCAAAAAATTCCATAAACATTCTACTCACTGACTTCTAAACTATACATGTTCAGGACAATAACCAAGAAATCCATTATAGAGCTGTAGGTGGAATGCTAAATAATTCAAAAGAGATTTTAACAAGTACCTCATGCTAGAAAGAGAGAACTTAGAGTTAAGCCCTATAAAATACAGCAATTCAGTAAATACCATGTGCTTCTAAATAAAAACCCAGAAGGACTTCATCATGGAGGTAAGAATCACATTACAAGAAGAACAATGATTCTCTAAAAGACCAGTCAGCAAACTATAGCATATGGGCAACTCCAACCCAATAAGACCCACACTGGTCCTGTCCATTCATTTGTGTATTCTGGTTGTTTTCACACAACAAAGGCAGGACTGAATAGTTAGAACAGAGGTCACGTTATCCAAGAGCCTAAAATATTTTCTATCTCTTCATTTACACAAAAATATTTACTGACCTCTGCTCTAATAATAAGGGCAAAACTAAAGTAGAACTGTCTTAATAAAGCTTCAAACAAAACCTTCCCTGAATCAGAGATTCTGGATAGAGTAGGAGAAAAATGTGGAGCAAAATTAAAAAAACATGAAAAAGACCAGTCTTAATGGTTTGATATAGAGTGGCAAAACCCCAGAGAATATGGCCTCTAGTCAACTCTACAGGCCTAGAATTGAACTCACCCCCATGGTTTCCAGCCAAACAATAGACAGGCATATAAGGTAAACTGTTACACCAGGTAGGTATGCTCCCTAGAAAATCAATCATGGGAGATCCAAAACTCAAACCAAATCCACTGCTGTCAAGTCAATTCCAACTTATAGTGATGCCCATTGGGTTTCTGAGTTGGTAAATATTTGTGGAAGTAGATTGCTCAGTCTTGCTTCTGCAGAGTGGCTGGTGGGTTTGAACCAACAACCTTCTGGTTAGCAGTCAGATGCCTTAGGCACCATGCTACCAGAGCTCCTTCATGGGAGGTCAGAAGGGCAGTGTTTGCACAGGGATATAGCTCAATGGGCAGGAATGCATGAGAAAGAAGGACACAGGGAAAAGGTAAGTAACTATAGTAACTATAGGGGGGGATGGGCAGAGAGCTGTTACATTATGGGAATTGCAATCAATGCCATGAAAAAAATGTGTATGAATTATTGTAAGGAAGATGAGTTTGCTCTGTAAACTTTCACCCAAATCACAATTAAAGAAAAAAAAAAAAAAAAAACTAGTGTATTTTCCCACTATAAATAAATAAATAAAACCTCCCCTGAATCAAATTAATCTGGCAAATAAGAATATGAAAAAATTCTCAACATTATTTATCATTACCAAATGAAACCCACTGCCATTGAGTCAATTTTGACTTATAGAGACCCTACAGGACAGAGCAGACTGCCTGAAAAATTTCTAAGGCTATAAATCTTTACAGAAACAAACTGCCATGTCTTTCTACTATGGAGTAGCTAGAGGATTCAAACTGCTGACCCTTGGGTTAGCAGCCAAGCTCCCGTGCCACCAGGGCTACTTTATTTACCGTTGTTGTTGTTGTTGTTATTTACCATTAGGGTAATGCAAATTAAAACAACAATAATATGTCACTAAATGCCTATTAAAAACCAAAGTCACTGCCGTGGAGTTGGAGCTAACTCATAGTGACCCCCCCTTGTGTTTCTGAGGCTATATCACTACTAGATTGCCCAACCTTCCTTCCAAGGAGCGGCTGGGGGGTTTGAACCACCCGCCTTCTGGTTAGCAGTCAAATGCTCATCCCTGGACAAATGCTTTCCTTTTGATCTCATATGTTTAACTGTTTTTAATGAATGCATACCCTTCTGGTGTTACGATTCACCTTAAAGTAATGTCTATTGTTTGGCAGAGAGTTGAGCCACAGGGGTTATTAGTTCAATTCCAGGCTCGAAAGTTGTCTCAAGGCCATAATCTTGGGGGTTCTACCAGTCTCTATCAGTCCTGTAATTTTAAGTTTTGTTCCTCATATTTTGCCCACTCTATCCAGGACCTCGTCTTGTGGTCCCTTTCAGAGCAGTCAGCAGTGGTAGCCAGGCACCAACTTAGTTTTCTAATCTCAAGGTCATAGATGCTGGGGTTCATGTGGTTCATTAGTCCTGTGGATTAATTATTTCCTTGTATCTTTGATTTTTTCCACACTTCTTTGCTCCAGATGGGGAGAGGCCAATAGTTGCACCTTAACAGCATCTCACAAACTTTTAAGACCCCAGTTGCTACTTACCAAAGTAGGATGTAGGACACTGTGGTAGTTAAATTTGTATGTCAACTTGGCTGGGCCTGGTTGAGTGGCTGGGCAGGTGGTGGTAGATATTCCCCATGATGAGACTAGCAATCAGCTCCATGGTAGGATCTACCACAAGCAGCTGAGTAGCTGCCTTTGGAATGTGGTCTGCTTCCTATATGTAAGGAGAAGCCTTGGGGATAGTCTCTAGCTTATGGCATGCTTGGGCCCTGCATGTAGCTGTGTCATTGTTCAGCAACCTGCCATGCTCTGCTGACCTTGGGACTTACAATAGACTTAAATTAATGGCCTTCTGTGTGGTTTGGTAACATCGGGACTGTGCTTTTTTACTTGTCAACCTTGGGCTTCTCAGCCTCAGCAGCCAGCAGCTGTCTGAGTGAAGAAACACCTCTAGCTCCAGTGGGCTGGGAGCAGGAGGAAAAGCTGAACCCCAAGGTTGAGGGGCTGTCACCCGGCCCCTAGAGCCTGGAACTTTGAACTTGGACCTAAAGCCTCCAAATTGTAAGAATTAACTCTTTGTTCAGGCCATCCCATTTGTGGTATATTCTTGTCACAGCGGCACTAGGTAACCAGAACAGACACCGTTTTTGTGGACTATGTTATGTCAACTGACCTTAGTGTCTCTGGAGACTATGATCCTGAGCCCCCAGGCCCAGTGATTCATTTCCTCAAGGTGTTTGGTTATGGCTAAGAAGTTTTCATAAATTTGCCCCTGTATGCTCTAAACCAAAAACCAAACTCACTGCTGTCAAGTTGGATCTGACTCATAGTGACCCCTCCTTGGATTTCTGAGGTGGTATCACTATGGAAGTAGATTGCCCACCCTCCTTTCCGAGGAGTGGCTGGTGGGTTTGAACCGCCAGCCTTCTGGTTAGCAGTTAAATGCCTTAGGCACTATGCCACCAGAGTTCCCTCTGTATGCTCTATTATGTTCATATTTGCAGCACATGTAAATGCATATGTAGAAATATCCTCTGTCAAACTTATATATATTTGTGAGTGTAGTCTCAGTCACCTTCCTACTCCTGTTCATCTTGAGTGTCTATCTATGTATCCACTCATAGATTATTGTTATTACTGTTATGGCAGGATTGCATAAGTAATAATAGCTACCTTTGTTGCCTTTAACTCCTGTGATCCTCCTAGTGTTTTTTCTCTTTCTCTGGTGGTATAGTGCTTAAGGCATTTGACTGCTAACCAGAAGGCACCAAACCCACCAGCCACTCCTCGGAAGGAAGTAGGGCAATCTACTTCCATAGTGATACCACCTCAGAAACCCAAAGAGGGTCACTATAAGTTGATTCCTATATGATGGCGGTGCGTTGTGTTGTTGCATTACCCCCTAGTTAGTGATTTACTCTTCCTTCCTCTTCCACTCCTGGTAACCTTCAAAGAATGATTCTTTCTGTTTGTGTATCTTTTCTTGACTTTTTACAGTTGTTGTTGTTGTTGTTATGTGCCGTCGAGTCGGCCCCGACTCATAGCGACCCCTCCTTGGGTTTCCGAGGCAGTATCACTACGGAAGTAGGATTGCCCAACCTTCCTTCCGAGGAGTGACTGGTGGGTTTGAACCGCCAGCCATCTGGTTAGCAGGCAAGTGTCTTAGCCACTATGCTACCAGAGCTCCTTGTGGTCTCATATGGTATGTGTTCTTTGGTGCTTGACTAATTCACTCAGCATAATGTCTTCCAGGTTTATCCATGCTATGAGGTGTTTCACAGATTCATTTATCTTTTAACATTGTGGAATATTCCATTTTGTGTATGTTCTGTAGTTTGTTTATCCATTTATCTGTGATGGACACTTGGGTTGTTTCCATCATTTTGCTATTGTGAGTAATGCTGTGATGAACATGGGGATGCATATATCTGTTTGTATTATGGCTCTTATTTCTCTAGGATATGTACCTAATTGTGGGATTTCTAGTCCATATGATATTTCATTTCCAGTATTTTAAGGAAGCACCATCCTATTTTCGAAAAATGGTTGTACCATTTTGCAGTCCCACCAGCAGTATATAAGGGTTCCAGTCTCTCCACACCCTTGCTAGTATTTGTTGTTCCTTTTTTTTTCAACTTTGCCCTTAATGCTAAGGTGAAATGATATCTTGTTTTTTTTGAGATGCATCTCTCTAATGATAATGAACTTCTCTTCTTGTGTTTGTTAGCCACATGAATGTCTTCCTTGGTGAAGAGTCTGTTCATGTTATCTCCCCATTTTTTAATTAGATTGTTTGCATTTTTGTTATTGAGGTGTTGAAATTTTCTATATAACTTAGAGATTAGTCCCTTGTCTCATATATCATTGCCATTTTTTTTTTTCCCTGTCTGTAGGTTCTTTATTTACTATTCTGGTGAAGTCTTTTGATGCACTTAAGTAAGTGTTCAGTTTTTAAGAGGCCCTGATCTTGTAGTTTATCTTCTGCTGTTTATGCATTTTCAGTTATGTTTGGTAGTGAATTTGTGCCACGTATTAGGGTCCCAAAGTGGAGGGTCAGTGAGAAAGAGGAAGACCCTCAACAAGATGTATTGAAACAGTGGGTGCAATGATGAGCTCAAGCAGAGCAAGGAGTGGGAGGATGACATGGGACTAAGAAATGTTTTGTTGTGTTGGACAAAGAGTTGTTATCAATCAGAAGCAACTTAACAGCACATAACAACAAAAACAAGTTTGCTCTTAATTTTTGTTTTATGGTCATTATATTTCTAGGTTTTACATTTAGGTCTTTGATCCATTTTGAATTAGTTTTTGTATATGGTGAGAGATACCAATCCTGTTTCATTTTTTTTGCAAACGGATATCCAGTTTTGCCAGCACCATTTGTTAAAGAGACTATCTCTTTCCCATTTAATGTGTTTTGTCCCCTTGTCAAATATGAGCTATACATAGATGGATGGGCTTATTTCTGGGTTCTCAATTCTATTCCATTTGTCTATATGTCTTCCTTTATACAAATACCAGTACCAATTTGATTACTGTGGCTGTATAGTATTTTTAATATCAAGGAGTGTGAGGTCTCCTATTGTTCTTCTTTAGTGGTGTTTTGCTTATCAGGAATCTCTTTCTATTCCACATAAAGCTGATAATTAGTCTTTCCATCTCTTTAAAAAATGATGATACAATGTGGATTGGGATTGTGTTATATCTGTAGATCATTTTGGGTAATATTGACATTTTCAGAAAGTTAAGTCTTCCTATTCATAAGCATGGTATATTATTCCATTTATGTGGTTCTCTCTGTCTTTTTTTTTTTTTTTTTTTTTATTTTTTTTTTTTTTTTTTTTTGTAATAGTATTTTGTAGTTTTTTTTGCACAGGTCTTTTGTGTCTCTGGTTAGATTTGTTCCTAAGTAGCTCATCTCTTGGGCAGTTATTGTAAGTAGTAATATTTTCCTAATTTCCATTTTTGTAGGAATGCAAAATAGTGCAGTCATATTGGAAGACAGTTTGGAAGTTTCTTCCAAAGGTAAACATTGTCTTATCATATGATCCAGTGTTCCAAAGCATTTACCCAATTGATTTAAAAACATACACACGCACACACACACACACACACACACGTATACTTACACATCAGAATATGAATGTTTACAGAAGTTTTATTCAGAATTGTTAAAACATAGAAGTGACCAGGATATATTTCAATAGGTGAGTGGATAAATGAACTATGGTACATTCATACAGTGGAATTTTATTTAGCAATGGAAGGGAATGAGTTATCATGAGATATGTGGTAGTTAAGGCTGTTGTCTACTTGGTTGGGCCTGATTGAGTGGCTGAGCAGCTGGAGGTATTTATTCCCCATGATGAGACAGGCAATCAGCTCCATGGTGGAATCTGTTGCAAACAGCTGAATGGCTGCTTTAGGGATGTAGTCTGCTTCCCATATATAAGGAGAAGCTTTGGAATTGGTCTCTAGCTTTTTGGCACAATTGAACCCTGCATGTAGCCAAGTCATTGTTCAACAGCCTGCCATGTCCTGCTGATCTTGGGACTTCATCTAGACCTGCATTAGTGGCCTGCTGTGCTATTTGGTAACATTGGGACTGTGTCTTTTTGCTTGTCAACCTTGGGCTTGTCAGCCTCAGCAGCCAGCAGCTGTCTCAGTGAAGAAAAACCTCCAGCTTTAGTGGGCCAGAAGGAGGAGGCAGAGCTGAAGTCCATGGTTGAGAGGCTTTCACTCAGCCCCTAGAACCTGGACTTAGAGTTAAATCCTCCAAAATAGTAAGAGAATAAACTCCTGTTTGTTCAAGCCATCCCATTTGTGGTATTTTCCAGTTAGAGCAGCACAGAGATAACCAAAACAATACACAAAGACATGTGAGTCTTAAATGCATATTGCTAAGTTATATAAACAATCTTAAATGGTTATCACTCCATGATTCCATGTACATGACATTCTGGAAATATAAAACTACAGAGACAGTAAACAGATCAATGGTTGCCAAGGGTTTGGAGGATTGAATGGAGAATTGAATAGATGAAGAACAAGGAAGTTTTTAGGATAATGTAACTGTTCTGTATGATTCTGTAACAGTGGACACAGGAAATTAAACATTTGTGAGAACTTATAGACTTACACACAAAGAATAAATTTTAAAGTATGCAAATAAAAAATAATTAGGAAGTCACTGGATTCCAGGATGGAATACATAATGTGACCAAAAAAATCTAATGGTAATTAAAAATATATAAACCAACTTTACTGATGGAGGTGGAAAAATTAGATACTACCTAAGTAACTTTGGATATCCATGGAATCTAAGATTAAAGGCAAAAGGATGTATATGTAAATACTGTATTCTAGTTGATAAAGTTGTTCCCCACAGCAGCATGGGTTAACCATTCTGAAACCACTGTACATGTGTACTGGAAGTTAGAAATTTAGTAAATGTTTGGTGGTTTGTGGGAGCCAAGTTAATCACTGTTAGTGTGTGTATGTGGGGCACACATAAGCAAAAGGAGGAGGTTAAAATAATTAATGTGGTAATAAATTATAATTGGGGACATCAGTGTGAACTCATGCTGAGGTTTAATAGATACAGATGGTTACAGATATGTTTTATACACAATGGTTAGGATACAAGCGTATATCTCCTGGTTCTAGAAGCTGAGAAGCTCTAAAAGCAGCAACATCCCAGTAGCAAAAAGTATACCTAGTACTCATATTTTGGTTCCTAATAGGGAGCTCTGGTAGCATAGTGACTAAGACACTTGCCTGCTAACCAGACAGCTGGCGGTTCAAACCCACCAGCCATTCCTCAGAAGGAAGGTTGGGCAATCCTACTTCTGTAGTGATACTGCCTCAGAAACCCAAGGAGGGGTCGCTATGAGTCAGGTTTGACTCGACAGCACATAACAACAACAACACAACAATACCATTTTCCAGGAGCTCTGGTGGTGTAGTGCCTTAGGCATTTGACTACTAACCAGAATGCTGGAAATTCAAACCCACTAGCCCCTCCTTGGAAAGAAGGTTGAGCAATCTATTTTCATAGTGATACTGCTTTGGAAACCCAAGGAGGGGTCGCTATGAGTCGGATCTGACCTGATTAAAGTTTTTTGTTTTGGAATACCATTTTCCAGTAAAATGAACCAGGGCTTCCTGGTGAACCAGATGATTCTAGTACTAGGGTATAAAATGTACTAGATGATCCTGGAATATATTGAGTAAAAGTAAAGAAGTGCTAAAAAAGGTAAGCAATTGCTAACACATACACATGCAAGCAATAATGAGTGTATGTCACATGGATAAAAGAACTAAATAAAAGAATTCCCAATGGCCCAAGCTAAAACATATTGAATGATAAAGTAAGATTAAATTATAATCCAAAGTATAAAATAAATATGTATGAAGTCAAACTGATATAAATAAATGATTGAATAAAGAAACAAACAAGCAAAACCTTCGAGTGGAAGAATTCCAAATAACTTATGTAGATACTCTACTCTCAAAAAGGCAGAACATAATCTCATATTGTGTGGACCACACACAGCGACTCCCTTCAAAAGAGCACAGCATAGAAATAGGGTAAAACAAGGAATCTTATAATGAATAAACCTGAAAAAGAGTACTTCATGCCAGTGATCAGCACAGATATCAATATTGATAAATCATATTGACAGTCCATACCCTTGTTGTAATATGATGAGAATGGCACTTTACCTTTATAGTGCTCCTCCCACACTTCAGTCTAATCGTAAGGAAAACATCAAACGTTCAAAAAATGCCTTACCAGTACTCAAAACTGTCAAGGTCATCAAAAACAAGGAAAGTCTGAGAAACTGTCAGAGCCAAGAGAAATCTAAAAAGACTCTAATTCACTGCTGTTGAGTCAGATCAGACTCATAGTGACCCCTCCCTCGGTTTCTGAGGCAGTATCACTACAGAAGTAGATTGCCCAACCTTCCTTCCAAGGAGTGGCTGGTGGGTTTGAACCGCTAGCCTTCTGGTTAGCAGTCAGATGCCTTAGGCACTACGCTACCAGTGCTCCTGTCTAAAAAGATATGAGAATCAAATGTAGTGCAGTACTCTAGATACCTGGATGGGTAGCTAGTACACAAAAAGTACATTAGATAAAACCTAAGGAAATCTGCATAATGTATGGAAATTAGTTAATATTAATATACCAATATTGGTTCATTAATTGTGACAAATTTACTATACTAATATATTAAAAATATAAGGATTGTTAATGTGTGGGGTATATGGCAACTTCTTTTTAATATTATATTGATTTTTTTTGTAAATCTAAAATTATCTTAAAATAAAAACTTTATTAAAATACACTATGTTAAATAAATATCTACAGCAACAGTTTATCAGCAATTTAGACACAGATTACAAAGAATATAAATTAATCCAAAGTCATGCCAATATAAATTATCTAGAGTGAAAGATAAAAAAAGAAATTAAAATATAATTTTATCATTATAAGTTTTTATGTGTATGAAGTATATAATATCAACATAAAGTAACCTGCATCAAGTTAAAGATTCATACTGTAAATATCTAGAAGAATCACCAAAGAAATCACATAAGAATGTAGCTACAGGAAAGCTGAAAAGGAGAACAATAGAATAAAGAATAGATGGAATAAATCAAACAGAAATAGCCAGATATTAGAATAAAGTCGACTGTATCTAAAATGTAAGGAGCTCTGATAGCACAGTGATTAAGGCATTCAGCTGCTAAAAATAGTTGGAAGTTTGAACCCACCAGCCGTTCTGCAGAAGAAAGATGAAGTGGTCTGCTTCTATAAAGATTCACAGTCTTGGAAACCCTATAGGGAAGTTCTACTCTGTCCTATTGGGTCACTCTGAGTCATAATCAATTCAATAGCGGTGGGTTGGTTGGTTTTGTTGTCTATATTTACATTAAATATAAATAAATGAAATACTCTCATTTAAAGAGCATTTGATTGTCATGCAGTAAAAGTCAATGAACTATATGGACTTTGTGGAGGATATGATTTAAATATAAAGACACAGATATGTTGAAAGTAAAAGAATGAAAAATACATACCATGAGATACTAGTTATAAAAAAGCCTTTATGGCTGTATTAGTATCACACAAATAAAAGGAGCAATGCAAGAATAATGAGAGATATTTTGTAATGAACAATTCACTAGGAGAGTATAGCAAACATGTACGTACATGCACCAGCTAATGAAGTTTCAAACTACAGGTATACCTCATTTCATTGTGGTTCACTTTACTGCACATGGAATGGCTGGTGGCTTTGAACAGCTGACTTTTTGGTTACCAGCCAAATGCTTTAACAACTGTACCACCAGGTCTCCTTAATTGCATATATAAGAGAAGAAAAATATTAAAACAAATTATTTAAGTTACTAACTCCATCAACTAAAAAAAAAATAAGAACAAATTAGAGCATGTAGACAGAGAGAAAAAAATAAAGAGCCAAATCTATAAAATAGCTAAGAGATAAACAATAGAAAAAATTAACAAAGCCAAAAATTTGTTCATCAAGTATTTTAATAAAATTAATAAACTTCTACAAGCACTGATGAAGAAAAATAGCGCAAGTTACCACTATCATGAATGAAAAGGAGATATCTCACATAGCCTACAGATATTGAAACAATTTAACTCCATGGTAACTAAAAACAATAATAAACAATTTTTTATCAACATTGATAAGTGGAGCAAATGGACAAATCCATTGGCACACACTTTCTAAAATGAATGTTGTTGTTTTTGTTATGTGCCGTAGAGTCGGACCTGACTCATAGTGAACCCTCCTTGGGTTTCTGAGGCAGTATCACTACAAGGGTAGATTGCCCAACCTTCCCTCCAAAGAGTGGCTGGTGGGTTTTGAACTGCCAGCCTTCTGGTTAGCAGTCAAGTCCCTTAGGCACTATGCCACCAAAGCTCCCTCTAAAATGAATACAAGAAAAAATAGCATATAAAATATCTGAATATCCCCGTTTTTAAAATAAATTTGAAATGATTAAAATCCTTTGCACAAAGAAAAGTAGGTCTAGAGGGCATCACTGTGAATTCTTCCTTAAGGAAGAAATAATCACTATATTACATAAATTCTTACAGCAGAACACTGGCCATTTTGTTTTTGGGTCAGGATAATGATGATAGTAACATAAGAGAAAAAAAAACATTACAGAAAAAGAAATTACTGAAAGGTATCTCTCATGAACATGGACAGAGAAATTGTTAATTAAAAATTAGCAAATAAAATCTAGAAATACATAAATGGAATACTAAGGCTACAGACCACAGATCCAAAAAGCATAGAGGATTCCAAGGCAGGATGAAGCTTACTCCTAGGCACATCATCGTCAACCTGTGGACAAACAAAAATAAAGATGTTATCTTAAAAGTAGCCAGAGATAAAAAGAAACTTCATAAGCAGGGATAAAAAAATGATATGAATGTTAGTTGCATTCTCATCAGAAATAATGGAGGTAAAAAAGACAATGGAATGGCATCTTTAAAGTACTGAAAGAAAAATAAATCAATTTAAAATTCTTTATGAAAGATATTTTTCAAAAGTTGAGAGAGATATAAAGATATTTTCAAACAGACATAAGTAGAAAGATTTAACTTCTAGCAAAACTGCCCTACAGGGTATGCTAAAAGAATTTCTATAATCTGAAGCACAATATTAGATAAAAACTCAATTCTATAGGAAGGGATAAATATGAGAAAGAGTAAATTAATCATTTAATGTAACAAGACATTTGAAATATTATTCCTTGTTTTCTAAAAATAAATTATTAAATACTCTTAAAGACTATTGGCTATTTGAATTAAAAATAATACTAAATAAACATATGTTTTATAGTGAATGTAGAAGTTAAATATATGAGAACAAGAACAGAAAAAGTGAAAGGTAGTAATTGGAAATATATTATCATAAATATCTAAAGTTATTTGTGAAATACTTAATATTTCTAATATAGACTGTGATATATTTAAGGATGTATTTGAACTTCTAAAGTGACCATTTTACATAAAAATCATAGCTAAAAATTATTAGTGAAAATAAAATAGAACTCTAAACATAAACTGGATAATTTATCCTGACCAAATACTGTTTATCTCTGGAATGCAGGTTGGCTCACCATTCAAAAATTAATCAAGTTTTACACCATATTAATAGGACGAAAGACATAAATTATATGATCATCTCAATACAATAGATGTAGAAAAAGAAAGCATTTGATGAAAGTCAATACCCATTCATGATACGGAAAAAAAAATCTTTCAGAAAACTAACAATAGAAGAATAATTTATAAATGTGATAAAATATTATCTAAATCACAACTTTAAGGTGAAATATTGGGCAAATTACCCCTAAAATCAAGGACAAGGCAATTATCTCAGCTCTCACCACTTCTGTTCAACATTGTACAGGAAGCATAATAAAGCAAGAAAAAGAAATAAATGGAAGGCACAAAGAATAATAACAAGTAATTTTACAAGAAGAAACAAAACAGTATATATAGATGACATGCTTATGACTGTAAAAAATTCAGACAAATCTACAAAAAAATACTAGAATGAAATATAAAATCGTTCTGCATATAAGGGATAGATAATGGGAAAATAACATTAAATTTTAAAATATCATTTACAAGGTTCCATTTAAGTAAATTATACCAATTATGATGAAAATCCATTAAATTTAAAGAAAAATGTGCAAGATACCTATCCCAAAACTGTAATGTATTGCAGATAAAAATTAAACAAGATCCAAATAAATTGTGATGTATACAATGTATACAAAATATACATGATTTGGAAGATTTAATATTGTAATTAATACATTTCTCCCCAACTTGAGCTATAGATTAAAGAAATCTCAAGCAAACTCCCAGGGGAATTTTTTTTTTTAAAGAAATTGACAAGGTAACTGTAAAATGTTAATGGAAATGCAAAGTACCTAGAATAGCCAAAAATTCTGGAAGAAATATGAAATTAGAGGATTTACACTGCCTGATTTTAAATTATACTTCAAAATCACAGTATATTAGATAATTAGTTATTGGTAAAATATTGGTAAAAGGACAGATAAATAGGTCAATCGTACAGAAGAGAGAGCATAGAAATAGCTCCACATTTAAAGAGTTCATTGCCATGATAAAGATGCCAATAAAATCCCACAGGGAAAGAATCTTTTCAGCAAATAGTGCTAGAATAACTGGATATCTCTGGGGTGGAGGGAGAATCTGCCCATTTCTCATGCCATACATGAAAACTAATCCAAGAATAACCATATATCTAGATGTAAGAGCTAAAACTATATACTTTTCTCAAAGAAAAAAGTAGAAGAATAATTTTAAATTCTTGAAATAAGCAAAGGTTCCTTTGATCGAACACATGCAGCACTAAGTATAAAAAATGATATATTGGACTCATCAAAATGAAAATATTCTGCTTTTCAAAAAACACTTAAAATGAAAAGACAACCTACAAGTGGGGAGAGAAATCTATATATCGATATAGATTTATATATATATATATATCACCTCATATCCAGGATATTCAAGAGACTTCTATACATCAATAATAAAAACCACACACTACTAAATTTAAACAAAATGGCAAAAAAAAAAAAAGCCACCTTGAATAGACACTTCACAGAAGACATAAAAATGGACAACAAACGCATGATAAATTATTCAACATTGTTAACCATCAAGGGAATGGAAGTTAAAACTACAAAGAGATGCTAGCACACACTAATTAGAATAGTTGAAATGGAAGAGACAGATATCAACTGTTGGTAAAATACTGACCACCTGGAAAGCTTGTATATTGCTGGTTAAAAAAAAAAGAAATCCCCCAAAACTCCAAACTCACTGCCGTCAAGTCAATCCGATTCATAGTGACCCCTCCTTGGGTCTCTGAGGTGGTACCTCTATGGAAGTGGATTGTCCAATCTTCCTTCTGAGAAGTAGCTGGTGGGTTTGAACCGCCAACCTTCTGGTTAGCAGTCAAAAGCCTTTGGCATTACACCACCAGAGATCCTATATTGCTGGTAGGAGTGTAAAATGGTAAATAACTTTCCAAAAGTATTTGTCAATTTAATAAATTTAATCATACATTACCCTGTGATCTAGACATTTTATTCCTAGGAATTTACCTAAGAGAAATGGAAGTGTGTGCCTGCAAAACAGACTTGTAAAAATATTTATTGAAATTTTATTCCTAATAAAACCATTATGACAGGGAAAACAAAACAACAAATGCCCATTAACTGAAGAATGGATAACCAAATTGTGGAATATAAATACATATGAATGACTACTCAATAAATAAAAACAATAAAGTACTTATTCTTGCAAAAAACATGGAGAATCTCAAAAATATGTTGAGTTTAAAAAGACACACTAAAAAAGAAATACATACTATATGAATCTATTTATATGAAGTTTAAGAGTAGGCAAAAGTAATACCAGAACAATGGTTTCTTCCAGGAGAAGGATATTGTCCAGGAAATACCATGAAGGATCTTCCAAGGGTGATGGAAATGTTCTTTATCTTGATTAGGATGATGTAGATGGGATGAATATTTGCCAAAAATCATTGAACTATACTTTTAAAATGAATGCATCTTACTATATGTAAAAAAAAAATACTCTAATAAATTAAATAAAAAAGCAGAGCTCTTGTCTTGGCCCAAGTACTTCTATCATTTGAAACAGAGTAATAGGTTTACTTCATTTAAAGTAAACAAATCAATGAGATGAATGATAATTTCTCAGTAAAAGCAGAAAGAGCAGTTTTAATTTGGGAAACAGAACTGCCTCTACTGCCACTTCTCAAAAGCATGCTCTGTCTGATGGTTAAGTTCTACTATTCTTTTGACAGAGCATGGATTTATTATTATTATTTATTCTGAGAGAAAGAAGCAAATACAAATGGATTCAAAATTATTATCACAGTGAAGTAGCTTTAGCCAAGGCCTGGATAAAACAGGAGGAAACAGCAAAAAATGAGAGATCAAGAAAAGGAAAGAATACTCTCAAAAAATGAGACAAGAAGGAAAAGAAAAAAAGACAATGTCTCTCCATTGTTGTAGTAAAAATAAAGCACTAAAGAACATGGACTCTTTGTTTTATTACAACATATTGGTTAGGAAGATGGACTTCAATTTCTCACTTTGTTCAAATCTCAGCAAGTCTACAAATCTTTGACTTTGTTCAAATCCCAGAAAGTCTACTTACCATATACATGTTGTTTTGCCTCCCTGAGCCCCACTTCCTTAAGACTAGAATAATAATTGCTACACCACAAATTTACTCTAAATATAACTTAAAGATGTGTTTATGCTAACCCATTCTCCAAGTTCTTTAAATTCTGACCTGGACACAGAGCAGCCGGTTGCCATTGAGTTGATTCTGACTCATGCTGACCTCATGTATGTAGAACTATGCACCACAGAGTTTACAAAGGCTGTTGATTTTTTGGAAGTAGATTGCCAAGCCTTTCTTATGAGGTGTCTCAGTGGGTTTGAACTCAAACTTTCTATTAGTAGCTGACTTAACCATTTGTACTACCCAGGGATTCCAAGCCCACTTGTTGTTGTTGTTGTTATGTGCCGTCGAGTAGGGCCCAACTCATAGCGACCCCTCCTTGGGTTTCCGAGGCAGTATCACTATGGAAGTAGATTGCCCCATCTTCCTTCAGAGGAATGGCTGGTGTGTTTGAACCTCCAGCCTTCTGGTTAGCAGTCAAGTGCCTTAGGCAATATGCTACTAGAACTCATCTACCTGGTATAGATAGTTTTATGCTTCAAAAAGGCATAAAATAAGCACTATTTCCAATGTGTCCATTTCTTCTGGACATGATGGGAGGAAAGACAGAGATACTACTCTGCACGATACCATGAAAGTAAAATGCTATCTTTCTGTGAAGCGAGGAATCTCACATTATGCTTCATACAGGAAAAAAAAAAAATTGTTTTTGGTTATATGCCCTATAAAAATATTGTTTGTGAGGTGTGTGTGTGTGTGTGTGCATGTGTGTGTGTGTGCATGTGTGTGTGTTTGGTCCTTTAGTTAAGGAAACCATAGGAAGAATGGAAAGGCATATCTAGATCTTATAAGACAGGAGAGACTCTGAGGGCCACAGCCACCCTGGATATGTCTGAGATGTTTTGGAGACTCATGACTTAACTGGTCCAGTGAAAAATCATGTGATGTTATTCTAGACCAAGTAACTTGACCTAGGGGAGGAAGGTGATGGAATCTTTGCTGAGATCAATCCTAGTAGACTGAGGATGTGATTTTCTGCAAAAAGACTGAGAATCGACATACAAAGAATTAAAAATGTCCCACAGAGGGAGGGACGGGAGGCCCTTGAGATAGAAAACAAGAGTATGAACTAAAATGTTTTCTAAAAAATTTGGTGAAGAGCCTCCTTTTTCCATCCATCCATCCATCTTCTATTTATTTATTGTCTTTTGAATTCTGAGCACATCCTATTTCACATCTAGTTTATGTCACCATTTCTTCCGTTGTACAGGAATAGTTTTCTCCAATTCTTTAATAATATCTGTTGCAAAACACAAGGACTTGTGTGGTAAGGTTGGAGGAATTAGAAGTTACAACAGGCTAAGATAGTGTCACTCCACGTTTCCTGCTTCCCTAACGTCAGCATAGAAGGAGCAGCATCACCTCAAGGAGAATCACAGTCCTAGAGTCCTAGGCAAAGCTGGGCAGCAGAGCAAATGGAGTCCAAGAAGAAGTGGAGAACAGTGGAAAAGAGTGCTTGGCACAGACAAGCAGATGCTAGTTGGAGCATGAAACAGTTTTTTTTTTTTAATTGTGATTTGGGTGAAAATTTACAGAACAAATTCACTTTCCATACAGCAGTTCACATATACTTTGTCTCATGACATTGACCACAATTTACCACAATGCAACATCTCCCCTCATACTTCCTCCCGATAATTACCTCTTCCCTGTGTCCATCCCTCCATGCACTCCTGCCCCCTGAGCTGTCTCCCTGTGCATAAACAGCCCTTCTTTCTCCCATGATTGTTCTCTCCAAAAAGTGTATCTACCTCAGGTAAATGCTCAACTCATATGCCTATCCATTGTTTGGCTGGAACCCAAAGGCAGGGGTTCAATTCCAGACTTGAAGGGCAGCTAGGGGCCATAGTCTTAGTGGTTCCACCAGGCTCTATCGGACCAGCAAACCAGGTCCCCTTTTTATCCTTTTCTCCAAATGATTTTGAGTTTTGTTCCACACTGTTATCTCTCTCTATCCAGATATTCATATATAGATCTCCCATCAAGTGATTGACAGTAGTAGCCGGGCACCATCTAGTTCTTCTGGTCTCATAGTCATATAGTCTGCAGATCAGATCATGTAGCAGTCACTAGGATTAATTGTTTCCATGAATTTTTTGTTTTCTTCATTCTTTGCTCTGGATGAGGAGAGACCCATCATTGCATCTAGATGGCAACTTGCAAGCTTTTAAGATCCCATTTGCTACTCACCAGAGTAGGAGGTAGAACAATGTTTTCTGTAGTATGTTATGCCAATTGAGCTTGATGTCCCCTGTGACTATGGTCCTAAGCCCACAGGTTCAACTGCTCGGTCCCTCTGGGTGGCTGGCTGTGACCAAGCAGTGACTACAACCTTGCCCCTTGTCAGCTCTACTGTACACCTGAGAATTCAGAACATAACCATAAACTTATAGGACCATTGTCTGCCAACACTAAACCTGTTCTTGGGAGTATGCTCCCTGCTTCATAGACATACTTAATAGTTCATCCTGTCCACCCATCTATCCACCCATATACCCATGTTTTCCTTCAGTGACAATGCAATACTGTATGTGCAAAAGTGTTCATCTTTGTTGTCTGTACCTCCCCCATACTTCTCTATGTCTTTCTCTTCCTTAATGCCATTATATTGATCACTCACATCTGGTACATTGCTCTTCTGTTCACCCAAATCAATACTTTATATATCTCACAGGGTTCTCTCTCTTCCCTTCTCATCCCTGGTAACCAACAAAGAAAATGTCCTTCCATAGATAAACCTTTCCTTGACTTTTACAGTAATGGACGAATACAATATTTGTCCTTTTGCGATTGACTTATTTCATTCAGCATAATGTCCTCCAAGTTCATCCATGTGATGCAGTGCTTTGCAGATTCTACATTATTCTTTAGTGTTGCATAGTATTCCATTGTGTGTATGTAACATAGTTTGGTTATCCATTCCTCAGTTGATTGACACCTAGGTTGTTTCCATCTTTTGGCTATTGTAAATAGTGCCACGATGAACCTGGGTGTGCACATGTCTGTTCTTGTCATGGCTCTCACTTCTTTATTATTATTATTACATATATTTTTTAATTTATTGTGATTTGGGCAAAGATTTACAGAGCAAATTCACTTTCCATACAGCAGTTCACATATACTTTGTCTCATGTCATTGACCACAGTTTACCACAATG
>NW_006921726.1:7181834-7182958 GCF_000298275.1 Orycteropus afer afer
GCCCTTCTATTTTCTGTTTCATTGATTTCTGCTTGAATTTTCATTATTTCCTTTCTTCTGGTGACTGTGAGTTTTTCTTACTGTTCTTTTTCTAATTGATGGAGATGTTGGTTTGAAAGTGTTGATTTTTGCTCTTTCTTCTTTTTTGATGTGTGCATGTATTGCTATAACGTGCCCTCTGACCACTGCTTTTTTTGTTTCCCAAAGATTTTGGTATGTTGTATTTTCATTCTCATTTGATTCAAGGAATTTTTGAATTTCAATTTTGATTTCTTGTCTTACCCAGTCTTTCTCAAGGAGGGTATTGCTCAGTGTTTACTCTTTTTCTGTTGATCTTCCTACTGTTGATTTCTAAGTTGATAGCACTATAGTCTGAGAAGATGATTTGCAGTATTTCAATGTTTTTAAATTTATGTATGCTTGTTTTATGGCCTAACATATAGTTTATCATGGAAAAAGTTCCATATGCACTGGAGAAGATTTTATATTGTGATGCTGTTGGGTGAAGTGCTCTGTAGATGTCTATAAGTTCAAGTTGGTGGATTGTATTGTTTAGCTCTTCTGCATCTTTGCAGTTTCTTTCCAGTTGTTCTAATTTTCAAAGAAAGTGGTGTATTAAAGTCTCCCACTATGACTGTGGAGTCATCTAGTTGGCTTTTCAGCTCTTTTAAAGTCTGATTTATGTATTTTGGGGCTCTTTAATTGGGTCCATAAATATTTATTCTGGTTATATCTTCATGTTCAATTCATCCTTTAATCATTATGTAATATCCTTGCTTGTCTTGTATGGTGGTTATTGTCTTAAAGTCAATCTGATCAGAAATTAATATTGCCACTCCTGCTGTCTTACAGTTACCATTTGCTTGATATATCTTTTTGCATCTTTTGATTTTTAGTCTATTTTTGTCTTTATCTCTAAGGTGTGTGTCTTGTAGGCAGCATATTGATTTGTGTTTTGTTTTCTTATCCAATCTGCAACTCTCCATCTCTTGAGTGGTGCATTTAATCCATTAACATTCAGTGTAATCATTGACAAGTATGAATTGGTTGCTGTCATTTTGTTATGTGTTTTTTCATGGTGTCCCTGTGTGTTAGACTGGGTTCTCTAGGGAAACAAAGCCCAG
>NW_006921726.1:7183058-7188103 GCF_000298275.1 Orycteropus afer afer
TTATCTTAGGAAAATGACTCACAAATGTATAAAAACCAGCAAGTCCAAAGTCCTTAAAGCAAATGTCAGGCTGGAGGCTTTTCCCCACAGGGGCCAAGAAGCTCAAGGCTGGCAGGCAGTACACTGGCTGTTGACTCCAACAAATGACAAATTCAAGATCTCTAGGCCAAATGGTGGACTGCTCACTCACGGACAGTTGTAGGCAGCACAACAGAATCCTGATCCACAGAAGAATGTCTCTCTTCCCAGGATGACCCTGGATATACTGGAAGCAGGCCACACCCCTAGGGAAAGTCCCCTTGAACAGGTTGGCCACACAGAAGACAGTCATCCAATCCCATCATGGGAACAACCACACAGAACTGGGGTTCAGCCAAATTGACACACAGCTCCAACTGTCACAGTCCACCTCTGTCAACTTGGCAGTTCTTAACCATATATAATCTCTAAATAAGGACAATTATAGCATCATATTTGTGCCTAACATAATATGCTAACACACATACAACCAAAATGCATTAACCTTATTTACATTTCACAGTTCATAACAGAAGGAAACAAAAATATTTAATGCACATATACAATGAAGAAATATAACAATCACAGTCCTCATTTTGCAGCTGGTCACATGGTCATAGCTGATATTCAGAACTATCTCTTCCACCACCCATTCAGTACTTTCCTTGCCCTCAGTAAGCACCTCAGCTGGTTGTGATACTTTGCCTGGTGGGGTGACCCAAACCTTCATTCCTGAAGGGTCTGGGCCTTTAGCAGTCATATTAGAATTGGGTTGCTATAATTTTCCATTGACAGGGCATGGTAGTACTAAGAGACATCCTAAAAAATCTCCTGTATTTCAGACATATTCTTCTTTACATCCATTATGTAAAGCCAACTCAATTTCCCCTTGGCAATCAGGATCTATCACACTAGATAGTACAATAATGCCCATCTTTGTCTGTTGATCCAGAGGCATGAGAAAGGCAAAATGGTCATGTGGCATCCTTAATTTCCAGTTAAATGCAATCAGTATTGTGTCTCCAGGTAGGAGTGTTCCTCCCTTTGGGACTAAGATCTCCTGGCCCGCGGAGCATAGTGTAGCAGGGACAGGAAGCAAAAATTTGTTGAGTGGGTCACTAGGGGTAATAGTGAGTGATACCACTACTGTTTCCACCCCTTGGTTCCTGATCCTGTGGATCCTGGCTATTGGAGAAAAAGAACCATATATTGAACACTGGTTTAGAGCACATACAGCCTCCTGGAGAGCACTGCCCTAACCCTTCAAGATATTGCCACCTAGCTGTGCTATATTTGTGTTTTTAAGAGGCCATTACATCATTCTATCAAGCTAGCTGGTTCAGGATGATGGGGAGCATGGTAAGACCTGTGAATTCCATGACTATAAGACCAATGATGCACTTCATGTGCTGTGAAATGAGTCCCTTGATTTGAGGCAATTCTGTGTGGGATGCCATGAGAGTGAATAAGACATTCTGTAAGTCCATGGATGGTAGTTTTAGGAGGAGCATTGCATGTAGGCATGGAAAATCCATATCCAGAATAAGTATCTATTCCAGTAAGAACAAAACGCTGTACTTTCCATGATGGAAGTGGTCCAATGTAATCAACCTGCCACCTGGTTGCTGGCTGAACCCCGAGGAATGGTTCCATATCGCAGATTCAGGGTTGGTCCCTGCTGTTGGCAGATTGAGCACTCAGTAGTGGCGGTAGCCAAATCAGCCTTGGTAAGCAGGAGTCCATGTTGCTGAGCCCATGCATAACTTCCATCCCTGTCTCCATGGCCACTTTGTTCATGAGCCCATTGAGCAATGACAGGACTAGCTGGGGAAAAAGGACAGTTGGTTTCCACTGAACGTGTCATCCTATCCACCTGATTATTAAACTCCTCCTCTGTCGAGGTCACTTTCTGGTGGGCATTCACATGAGACACAAATACCTTTACTCCTTTAGCCCATTCAGAGAGATCTATCCACATATCTCTTCCCCATACATCCTTATCACCAGTCTTACAAATATGCTCCTTCCAAGTCCCAGACCATCAAGCTAAGCCATTAGTCACACCCCATGAATCTATATATAATAGCACATCTTGCCATTTCTTATTCAATGCAAAGTGAACAGCCATATACATGGCTTGAAGTTCTACCCATTGGGAGGATTTCCATTCACCACTGTCCTTTAAGGAAGTCCCAGAAAGGGGCTGCAGTGCCACTGCTGTCCACTTTCAGGTGGTGCCTGCCTGTTGCACAGAACCATCTGTAAATCAGGCACAAGTTTTCTCTTCCTCAGTCAACTGATCATAAGGAACTCCCCATGAGGCCACAGGTGCAGAGTGGGACAGGGAAGGTAATGTGATTGGAGTGGAGACAATAGGAATTTGGGCCACTTCTGCATGCAACTTACTTGTGCCTTCAGGTCCTGCTCAAGCCTGATCTCTGATATACCACTTCCATTTAATGATGGAGTGCTGCTGTGCACGTCCAACTTTATGATTCTGTGGGCCAGACAACACCCAGTTCATGATGGGCAGCTCAGGCATCATGGTGACTTGGTGGCCCATGGTTAGGTGTTCAGTCTCTACCGAAGCCCAGTAACAAGCCAAAAGCTGTTTCTCAAAAGGAGAGTAGTTATCTGCATAGGATGGTAGGACTTTGCTCCAAACCCCAAGGGTCTGCATTGAAATTCACCAATAGGGACCTGCCAAAGGCTCCAAACAGCATCTCTATCTACTACAGACACTTCAAGCACCATTGGGTCAGCCAGATCATATGGCCCAAGTGGCAGAGCAGCCTGCATGGCAGCCTGAACCTGTTGCAGAGTCTTCTGTTTTTCTGGGCCCCACTCAAAACTAGCAGCTTTCCAAGTCATTTAATAAATAGGCTGCAGCAACACACCCAAATGAGGGATATGTTGCCTCCAAAATCCAAAGATACCCACCAGATATTGTTCCTCCTTTTTAGTTGTGTTACCCTTCACTTTAGTAGGAATATCTTGACATGCCCCACACCATTGGACCCCTAGAAATTTCACTGAGGAGGAAGTTGCCTGAATTTTCATTGGGTTAATTTCCCAACCTCTAGCATGCATATGTCTCACCAATAAGTCTAGAGTCATTGGTAATTCATCTTTACTAGGTACAATCAGCATAATGTCATAAATATAATGGACCAGTGTGATGTCTTGTGGAAGGGAAAGGCAATCAGGATCCCTACGGACTAAATTATGACATAGTGCCGGAGAGTTGATATAGCCCTGAGGAAGGACTGAGAAAGTATACTGTTGTCCTTGCCAGCTGAAGGCAAACTGCTTCTGATGGTCTTTTGAAATTAGTATCGAGAGAAAGGCATTGGCCAGATCAATAGCTGCATACCAAGTACCAGGACATGTACTAATTTGCTCAAGCAATGAAACCACATCAGGAACAGCAGCTGCAATTGGAGTCATGACCTGATTAAGTTTACGATAATCTACTGTCATTCTCCAAGATCCATCTGTTTTTCGCACAGGCCAAATAGGTGAATTAAATGGGGATGTGGTGGGAATCACCATCCCTGCATCCCTCAAGTCCTTGATGGTGGCAGTAATCTCTGCAATCCCTCCAGGGATGCTGTACTGCTTTGATTTACTATTTTTGTAGCTAGAGGCAGTTCTAATGGCTTCCACTTGGCTTTTCTTACTGTAATAGTCCTTACTCCACATGTCAGAGAGCCAGTGTGGGAATTCTGCCAATTGCTGAGTATATCTATTCCAACTATGCATTCTGGCACTAGGGGAATCACTACAGGATGGGTTCGGGGTCCCATTTGACCCACTGTGAGACACACCTTAGCTAAGACTCCATAAGTAACTTGACCTAAATATGCCCCCACTCTGACTGGTGAGCCACAATGACACTTTGGGTCTCCTGGAATTAGTGTCTATTCAGAGCCAGTGTCCAGTAATCACTGAAACATCTGATTATTTCCTTTTCCCCAATGAGCAGTCACTCTTGTAATAGGCCTCAGATCCCTTTGGGGAAGGCTAGGAGAAAGAGTGACATTATAGATTTTTGGCAATATAGTGGGGTCCTTCCTCAAAGGGACCTGGCCTCCCCTTCATTCAAGGGGTTGTGGGTCTGTAAACTGACTCAAGTCTGGGAAATGATTGAGAGGTCATTACTCTGTATTCTGGAGATTCTATCTAGGTTCCTGTTCACTTGATCTAGAATTCTTTTGTCTATACAGATCCAGTAAATATTTAGTTGGCTTGCTATGTATTTCACTACTAGCAACACCATGAGCAAGTAGCCAATGCTATAATTTCACACAAGTCAGACTATTCTGATTAGTGTTCTGACTCTGCTGTCCATTATGGTAACCATACCCACCTTGCCTTTGTCAATTAACTGCTGCCACTTGGCCCCTACTATCACCGGGTCCAATCAGCTCCATCACAGTTAAGTGTCTTAGTTCTATTAGGGCAGTTCCCACTGCCAAATCAGGTTTACATAAAATAGCAATCATAGCTGTCTTCAAGGATGATGGAGCTCCCTTCACAAATTTATTCCTCACAGTACTGGTGAAAGGCATATCTTCTGGACTCTTCATTTCTGGCTCTAGGGGTCTAATCTGATAAATCCATTCTAGCAGGCCAAATTCCCTAAGCCTCTGCATACCTTCTTCTACATTAAACCAAGGCAGGTCTGGTACTTCAACTTGACTTAAAGTAGGCCATCACATAATCCATGCCTCAGTAAGCCAACCAAATAAACTATTAGATCCTTTCTTAACCTCTCAAGCTGAGACACTGAATGAAGAATCCATACTTAGTGGGCCTAAATCAATAAACTCAGACTGATCCAATCTTACATTCCCTACACCATTATCCCACACCCTCAGTAGCCATTCCCATACATATTCTCCAGGTTTCTGTCTGTACATGTTAGCAAAATCAAGTAGGTCTTTTTGGGTATAGCGTATCACCTCCTCAGTCACATTTTCTATTTCACCGTTAGGGGCTTGCTTTAGTTATGGTTCTCGTAGAAG
>NW_006921726.1:7189903-7190675 GCF_000298275.1 Orycteropus afer afer
TTTTGGTTCTCTGTTCAAAGGACTCCCTTTAGCATGTCTTGTAAGGTTGTTCTGGTTTTAACAAATTCCCTTAGTTTCTGCTTATCTGGAAATCTAATTTCACCATCATATTTGAGGGACAATTTTGCTGGGTACATAACTCTTGGTTGAAAATTTGTCTCTTTCAGAGTTTTATATCCATCATCTCATTGCCTTCTCACTTGCATGGTCTCTGCTGAGAAGTCAGAGCTTATTCTTACTGGCTGTCCTTTGTCGGTAACTTTTTGTTTTTCCCGTGCTGCTTTCAGGATTCTGTCTTTATCTTTGGTTTTGGTGAGTTTAATGATGATATGTCTTGGTGATTTTCTTTCGGGGTCTATCCTTTTTGGGGTTCATTGGACTTCCTGAATGGATATATCCTCCTCTTTCATCATATCAGGGAAGTTTTCCTCCAGCAAATCTTGGACAATTTTCTCAGTAGTTTTATTTTTCTCTTCCCATTCTGGAATTCCAATGACACATAGGTTATTCCTTTTGATGCTATCCCACATGAACCTTAGGCTTTCTTCATTTTGTTTTTATTTTTTTTCTGATTGATCCCTTTCCATAGAAGTATTCAGGTATTTGTATTCTTCAATCTCTCATTAATTCTGTCTTCCATTGCATCAGTTCTACTCTTTTGTCCTTCCAATATGTTGTCTATTTCTGACAATTTAGTATTAATCTTCTGGATTTCTGTCTGTAGATTTAGAATAATTTCTAATTTTTCATTTATTTTGTCATTTTGTTCTTG
>NW_006921726.1:7190775-7203675 GCF_000298275.1 Orycteropus afer afer
GTGCTTTAGCCACTATGCTACCAGAGCTCCTTAGGCTTTCTTAATTTTGTTTCGATTTTTTTCTGATTGATCCTTTTCCAAAGAAGTATTCAGGTATTTGCCTTCACTTTCATTAATTCTGTCTTCCATTGCATCAATTCTTCTCCTTTGCCCTTGCAATGTGTTATCTATTTCTGACAATTTAGTATTAATGTTCTGGATTTCTGTCTGTAGATTTAGAATAATTTCTAATTTTTCATTTATTTTGTCATTTTGTTCTTGTATTTTCTTCCAAAATTCTTGTAAGGTTTTTTTCTTTGTTTTCTTTGGTCTGTCTCTCAGAAGATACCTAAATATAATTGACAAATGCAAATGAAGTTACCTAAATGTAATTATTTTGAATTCCTTATCAGAGAGTTCCAATGCTGCTTTTTCCTCGTGTTTTGAGTCTATATCCTGTTCCCTTGTTTCTACCACTTTATCTTGCTTCTTTGTGTGGACTTTGATGGTCTGTTGTCTCCGAGATATCATAGTGTTGTGTTTAGATCTCTGTTAACTGTTTGTGAAGAGCAGCCAAGTGTAATTCAGGCTCTTCTTGGTGTTTTTTTTTTTTTTATCATTGGCCCATTGGTGGAGAAGGAAATGATGGCTCTTATTCAGTAAGTGAATTTGCAGGAGGTGTGGATGTTGTTGTGTCTTATGGGGACTGTTGCTGTCTCCCACTCAGTTAGACAAAAATTGCAATCGAATAACCATCCAAAAACTAAAAGCACATGGACAAAAAATACACCATGTAATTACACAGGAACAGTAACCAATAAATAAATAAATAAACAAATAAATAAGGAAAAAAAGAAGAAGAAAAAAATAAGAAAACCTGAAATATTTGGGGATAGGGCACCAAGATATAAAAAGGTAGAGAAGGAGAATAATGAAGAAAAAGGGAAAAATGCAAAAAGAAAAACAAGGAATGGGGTTAACCATGAGAAAATTGGGAATAAAAAGAAAGAAAGAATTTAAATTAAAAAAATAAAGTTTTTAACCAGGAACAGGGAAAAGAAAAAAATGCTGTAAACTAGGACCTGGGAGGTGAAGAATAAAGAATAATAGTAAAAAGGACAAAAGTATTAATAATAATAGTAATTTTAAAAGAATCAATTGCAAGCAAACTAAACACCAGAGAAAAGAAAGAGAAAAAGAGAAAAATTCCAATCTTGGAATTGAAGGACAGGGCAGGGCACCCAGGCTCCCCCCCACCCCCGAGCACATAGACTTCCTGTGGGCCCAGAAGGTGGGTGGCAGTGGGGGATGACTGAACCTCCGTTCACCAAGTGGGTGTGGGGTATAAGAGTGACAAGAGGAATGACACACCTTTTCAATCATGCAGGTCCGGAGTGCCCTTGGGGTTACTGGCAAGCAAAACCTGTTCTTAAGCCCCTGGAATCTGGTTGCATGAAGCAATTTTAAGGCAGATTCCTCTTTTCCAAAAATATGGAAGAAAGAAAGTTTAGGTTAATGTTGTTGTTATGTGCCCTTGAGACCTCTCTGACTTATGGAGACCCCATTTACAACAGAACAAAACACTGCCGGGTCCCGTGCCAGCCTCACTATCCCTACTATACCTGAGCCCATCGCCTCAGTCACTGTGTGAATCTTTCTCCAGGGAATGGTCCCTTCTGACACCTGCCTGTAGACACCAGGCTCGCTGACACTTACTGGCACGGCTTCCAGGCTAATACTGGGTTGTTGTTGTGTTGTTGTTATGTGTTATCCAACTGGACCCAACTCAGCGATCCCTCCTTGGGTTTCTGAGGCAGTATCACTATGGAAGTAAATTTCCCAACCTTCCTTTCAAGGAATGGCTGGTAGATTTGAACCGCCAGCCTTCTGGTTAGCAGTCAAGTGCCTTAGGCACTATGCTACCAAAGCTCCCAATACTGGGTTACATATGGGTTATATAAAATAAGCTATTCTATACATAGAATGCACAGATATATGGTAGATATTAAAATAATAATAATAAACCAAAATGAATCCCACCTGGGACTATTTATCTACGAAGGAATCTGGAGAGAAAGGTATGGTAGGTTAGGGAGACTCTGGGAATGAAGTGATTTTATTTAAAATATCAATAAATGTAAAAACATCAAAGCATTAAGGGTAAGTCTGAGGGAAATCTCAGAGGTATTTTAATTAAACTCTCTCATTTTACAAATGTATAAACTGAGTCTCTTGAAATTGAAGTGATTAGCTCAAACTTAATTGTAGCACATTGACTTCCAACCAAGTGGGCTTTTTTTCTTGACATTTTTTCAAGAAATCTTCCATATCTAGCATCCATAAATAAATAAAGTTATTCATTAGAAAAATTTGAATAATGTCTATCATAGATTTATATCTTAGTGGAAAAGTTACTGGCAGACATTCTTCCAGAAAAATGGAACCATTCAATAGAAAAGAAACTGTTAGTGTTTTAGTGATGGACATCAACTCTTAAAGAAATGAAAAATTCTTCCCCCAAAAAATACCAAAAGAAATGTTCAATGTTTGAGTCACCTGACAACTTAATTTTATCTTTCCCATGTTTGTATGCTCAGAAAACCTTACTGAGATGACAAAGGGGATCTCTAAATCTATCCACCCTACAAAATGAAGTCCTTAGGGAGTAGGGGGGAGGAAAAGGACAAAAACAAGAATAGCTAATGCAATGGACTGTGGCCACAGGATGAGGATATGGCTCCAGCAAAACACAACCTCGAATCCACTCCTTGTAGAGAGATGAATTTACAGTGTTAATCACAACTGTTTATCTCCATTTAGTATCTGTCAACCATGATTATCATTTGTCAGTAAATTTTCATCCTAGGAAACAGCAACTATTTTACAAATAGGAAAATGGTGTCACAGTGGAGAAGTAATTGACTTCAAATTTAGAAAAGGGCTACAATCTAAAATTTTATTCCTTCTAGGAATATATATATATATATATATATATATATATATTCCTTTATTCCTTCTAGGAATATATTTATTCTTTTATTCCTTTCAAGATCAAGATGTTATTCTAACATTGTCATTTCCAAACAAGAAAAGGTATATGATAACCAAGGAACTTGCATTACCTGTGGTCAGAGGGTGTGCTGGCTTTGCCCTTCAGTCTGGTTTACTAATAAACTTTTTGCATAGCAGCAGAACTGGTTTAATATCTGTTTTCCCATTAGTGCATATTCTGGTCAAGGTCTTCAAAAAGAAGCAGTGCAAACCCACCTGTCTCTGAAAGCTTATTATCTCTATCTACATCATTCAATTACAAATCACGTATGTATGAGAGTATCCAAAACCTTCCCCTCCAGGGCATCTCAGGCATTCTTCATATGCAAGTCTAGTCCCCCTTGATCTCCTAGGATTTCTCTCTATCAATCGTTTCGCCATATCAGGCCCCATTTTTTGAGATCTTTGTTTTTGCTGTTGCCAAGAAACTATTCTGAATGGTGACCAGGGTTTTGTCTTCAGGGTAAGGAAAGCCCAAATTCAAGATACAGGAGAAGAAGCAAAAGACAAAATCTGAGTCTGAACTGGCATGTGTGTTCAGGTTGAGATGGCAAAAGAAGACTAAAAGATAAGTAGAGGTAATTCTGCTTTTCTTTTAAATCTAATACTGAGAGATTAAAAAAAAAAAAAAAAAAAAAAAACTTTAAGCAAGATAAGATTATAAATAGAGAGACTTAAAACTAAAGCTTAAATAGCTTCCAGAGTCAAATGTCCTTATTCACTAGTTTTCATGGCCTACAATTCCTGTGAGAGAGATCAGAGTGACTTCCTCTGATCTATGAGATAAAAACTTCTAGGCAATCTGAGAGCTGCACCATTTGTACTCTGATTAGTAGTTGCCCTAGGCCCAGGTCCTACATCTTTATACAATAACCATACAAAAGTATCTCCAAGGTCTTCTACTTGTCATGTTATTATCACCATGGAACCAAGGGAGGTGAGCTGGGCTTTCTTCCCTTTTAATGTTCACTGTCTTATTTACACCTAATATTTTCTAGAATCCAAAGAATCCACCAAAACATTGTTTGTGACCCTTCACCTTCTGGCTCACTGCATTGTCAAAGAAGAAGCCACATTATGAGTACGTGTCTGTATGTCTTCTCTTCCTCAGCTTCTTTCAGCTAGTGGACTTTGGTAGCATCAGAATTAGATTACATCAATTCCTTTGACATTGTCTTTTTTGAATCCTTGTTTCCCCAAGGGAACTCTAGTTTAATTGAGTGTGAATATTAGTATTGTATTATCAGCAGCCAGATGGTCCAGAAAACAGGGAGATTTTGATGCACGTGGTTTCCTTCCTTCAGAGGGAAGTCATTACTGCTTGTGATAGTGATCTAAGATGCCAGAGATATTGGAAGTATTAAACACAGTCTTCTTAGGGCAAAGGAAAAGTGCACCATCCCAAACTGAGATGTTTGCCTCCTAAAATCTCTCATTTACCCAGAAAAATTGTGGAGAAGATTCCTAAAGTTGGAATGAGCTCAGGGTTCATCTGGTTCTACTTCAAACCTCATTTTGCAGATGACTAAATTGAAGCCCAAATAACAGCTAGTCCCCCACCATCACCACCAAGGTCATAAAGGAGGTTACTGCTTTAAAATCTAGAGTCTAGATTTCTAAACTTCCACTCAGAGTGTGTGTTGCCTTTGCCCTTCAGTCTGGTTTACTAAATAAACTTTTTGCATAGCAGCAAAACTGATTTAATACCTGTGTCCCATTAGTGCATATTCTGGTCAAAGTCTTCATAAAGAAGCAGTGCAAACCCACCTGTCTCTGAAAGCTTATTATCTCTATCTACATTTTTCAATTAGAAATCACGTATGTATGAGAGTATCCAAAACCTTCTCCTCCAGAGCATCTCAAGGATTCTTCATATGCAAGTCTAGTCCCCTTTGACCTCATAGTCAAATCCGACTAATAGCTACCCCTCCTTGGTTTCCAAGGTGGTATCTCTATGGAAGTAGATTGCCCAATCTTCCTTCTGAGGAGTGGCTGGTAAGTCTGAACCACCAGCCTTCTGGTTAGTAGTCAAATGCCTTAGGTACTACACCAAAAGGACACAAAAAAGTACATGAGTAAGTAAACATGAACAAAAGTGGTAAAAAAAACAAAACAAAACAAAAGCTACAAGTGCATTTACACCTGGAAGGATGTCACTTTTACAAGAGAAACATGGTGCCAAGTAAGCAATGAGACCCAGGGAGATACCTGGTGTGTCATCCTCAGGAATTTCTATGACTTTGTTAGTGATCCTTGAATCCTTTGGTTAACATTTAACTTTGATACACTGAGATCTAGTGCTAGTGAGAAACTCTTGAATTGGCAGATTTTATAGTGCTTTACGTTGCCAAGGCTTATGGGAATACTCAGTGTGGCAGGAAATACAGCTTATGCCTCTCTTCCTGTCCCACCTCATTTGTTAATTTAACAAATATTTGACTTTATATCATATGTTAGACACTGTGCATGGCCTTGGAAATGCAACAGATACTTATGGAACACTTCCTAATGGCATTCATAATAGAGCATTTTAGATAGGTCACAAAACTTCAGGAAAATTAATTTTTCATTAGAAAACATTGGAAATTTTCAATATTTAACTCATTTATTCATTAGGCAAGCAGACATATTTACCAAAGTGTCTACAATTCTAGTTTTAAATTGAAATTACTTTCACAACCTTGGAAAACCTTGTCAAAATTATGAAACAAGCATTATTAAGTGCCTAGAAAAAGAAGAACTCTGTCCTAAGATGTAAGAAAAATATGATACAGGTGAGCATGATGAAGGAGGAGGAGGAGGAGAAGTAGGAAAGGAACAAAAATAAGAAAAAGAAGGAGGAGAAGGAGAAAAAGTAGAAGAAGAAAAGGAGAAAGGGGAGGAGGAAGAGGGGAAGAAAGGAGAAGATAAAGAAATGAAGGAGAAAGAGAAGAAAGAGGGAGAAGGGGGAACAGGGAAGAGAGTAAATGTGATAGAGAAAAGACACATCATACACTTAGATAAAGTGGAAAAAAACAAGAATAGCAGCTGACATTCCATCTGAAGCAAAGAGATCAGAAGACAATGGAATGCCATCCTTAAAATACTGAATCTGATAGAGACTGGTAAAACTCAAGAGAGTACAGCCCTTAAAAAACCTTCAAGACTGGAATTGAACTCACTCCCATGGCTCAACTTTCAGACAAACAATAGATAAACATATAAGGTGAACAATAACACAGGGAGTTATGCATTCCTTAGAACAATCAACTATATGAGAATAAAAGGGCAGCATCTGCCCAGGGATAAAGCTCAGAAGGCAGGAAGAGTTAGAAAAGAAGGAAAACTAGAAAGGAGAAACAAGGAGGAAGTGGCAAGAGTGCTGTTACATTGTGAGGTTTACAATCAATGTCCTGAAATAAAATGTATATGAATTGCTGAATGAGAAACAAATTTGCTCTGTAAACATTAACCAAATCACAATAAAAAGTTTTTAAAAAATCATTCAAGTGAGAAGAAAAAAATGTTAGGAAAAACACTGTCAACTAGAATTTTCTACCTAGCAAAAATAGCCTTCAAAACAGAGACAAAATAAATACTCTTTCAGAAACATTGAAAGCTAAGATGATTTATATCCAGAATACTCGCACTACAAGAAACGCTAAAGATAATTCATAAATGAGAAAAGAAGCAGTATCAGTTGAAGCCTTGATTTCTGGGAATGAAGGAATGAAGAGGAACATAAGAGGTAAATATTGTTTATGTAAATATAAAGGATCATTTAAAAATTGTATATATATTTTTATATATTATATTGTATATCATATCATTTATATGTTACATATTTGTATCTTATATTGTTTATACATGAAACAATTGTCTAATAACACTAAGATTTGAGTCATCTTAAGCTTGGTCTCTGTTGGTTGTGTTTTCTTTTGAGAATTGGTCACATTTTCTATTTTTTCACATATTCAGTAATTTTAGTTTGTATTCTGCACATTGTGAATGATATTGTTGTAGGGATTGTGCATACTGTTACACTTATGAAAGGTTTTGAGATACATATATATTTAAAATCAGGCAATAAAATTGGCTAAATTTAAATTGAAAACTCTTCTCCCCTGTGATGAGTGGCAGCTGGAATGTCAGTTCAGTTATTTTAGCCATAATTGGCCTTCTTGAATTCTTCTTTGAATGCTCATGATTTTGGATCAACCTGAGGTTGGAGTTTATGCACATAACATGAAGCTTCCTCTCTCTGGCAATCTACTTTCCAAGATTTACCCCTAGTTTTCCAGTGACTGTATTTTCTATGAACTCTGTTCTCTGCTTTTTTCAAGCCAGTGAGACTGGATATTTGCTATCAGAGTTTTCCCAGTCTCCATTCAGCAGTGTTGTACTTGTTCTCAATTAACAGCTCCCAAAATGGAATGTCATTCCCTTCCTCCATGTTTCTACTACCCTCAGCTATGTACCTGCCTTTGTAGCTCTCCCTTGCCCTTGGATAGTTACTTTTTAAATATTTTGTACACAGTTTGTAGTCTTTATTTTTGAGAGAGTTGGTCAAATGGGAGCTATTCAGCCAGGGCAGAAAGTCAATTCTCATGTTTTATCTATATTTCTGTATTATTTGACTTACTAAAAAAAAAAAAAGAAAAACAATTCATGAGTTGTATATTTAAAAGGCAAAAACAGAAATTGAAAATAATACAGGCTTATTAAGAAAAACAAAAAATACAGAAAAGAATAAATATTAAATTAAAAACAATGAAATTTCTATCAGTAATTACTACTATTACCATTTTTGTTCTATTTTCTTCTAGTCCTCTTTCCTGCCTCCCTCTCTCTACAAATGCTATATATTTGAAATGAAAATTGAAGTATATGCTGTGTATTTTGCTCTTTCCAGTTAACATTACATTTTGAGCATTTTTCTTATCATTAAATATTCTTCAAATATTTCAATGTAGAAATTTCCATAATTTATCTTTTGGTATTTTGAAATTATAGTACTATAAATGACAATGTGATCAATTTCTTACATGTGAAAATCTGTCTCCATCTCTGATTACTGCCTTAATTCATACTCCTAGAAGTGAAATGATCAGACTTGGGTTATTAACTAGCTAGCCCTGCCATCCTGCACAAGCTAGTTATTTTGGGTCAATATTGAAGCATCTGTGTCCATTCATCCACTTTCATAACCTCAGCCTCTATTGCTGTATATTTCCTATCCCCTGATCCAACCCCGATTCTTCACTCACTAAAGCCATTGTGGCTTACAAACTTGCAGCCCACAAAATTTATGTGGCCTCTAGTTTTGTGTTCTTTGGCACTCCTAGTGTTAAAAATTTTTGATTGACTTTCATTCACTTAGTTGTTCATTACGAATGAAGACATTTCACATAAAAACCCAGAATTCTGACTTCTTGTGAACAACCAAAGACCTGGCCACACAGGCACAACTTTCCCATAAGGCAGTAGTTGGCTGGAACTGAGTAGCAGTTGTCCCCTTACTACCAGTCCATCAAGTCAACTCTGACTCATGGTGACTCCCTGTGTGTTGAAGTAGAACGGTGCTCCACTAGGTTTTCAATGGCTGATTTTTCAGAAGTAGCTTATCTTCCAAAATACTTCTGGGTGAACTCTAACCACCAGTGTTTTAGTTAGCAGTTGAGAATGTTGACCACTTGCATTACCCAGCAGCTCCATCCCTTCACTAGACATGTGTTACCCTATTTGCCACAGCTTCCACTTCCACCATTGTCCCCCTGACATTAATATTGTATGTGACTTGCAAATATCACAGTTTTGTGCTGCTGTTATTTATAGTAAAGTAAGAAGAAAAATGAACTATTTTAGATATTCATGTTTCTATGAAAAGTAAGAAAATGAAAGATAGAGTTATTGGCATGTGTATTTCAAGTTAAAAATGCTTTTACACACACACCCCAGTATTCAAACAGAGTTTTGCATTTTGTCATCTGTAACCATTATTCAACAGTAAATAAATGTCTTTGTCTCTTTATGGTGACCATGAATGCCATAAATAAGTCTAATTCTCTCCTAAAGACATTGCTTCCTTGCAGCCCTTGTGAGTTAATAGACCCACACCCTATATTCTTAGCATTGCTCTCAATTCAATCCTTGTTGCTATTTCCAAACCATTCCTCCTTTTTCTTTTTTTTTTTTTTTCCTGTCAAGTCTCAGAATGCATACTACTTTTAAGTCACTACATCATTCTGTTTTTCCTGGTCTCTCACATGGCCTGCTTAGTATCTGTCTATTCCTGATTTTTCATCTCTACCAAGTCTCTGGCCCTTTGACCCTTCTTTCCCCTTGTTGATTAGTTCTTCTCACTTTCCTCTTTATCTAAATCAGGAGTCATGGGCTTCCTTTCATCCATTTTCTTACAAATATTCCATATTTGTTATTCCTATATCTATAAAAGGAGCTCTGCTAGTATAGTGCCTAAGGCATTTGACTGCTAACCAGAAGGTTGGTGGTTCAAACCCACCAACCACTCCTCGGAAAAAAGATTGGGTGATCTACTTCTGTAGAGATACCACCTTGGAAACCCAAGGAGGGGTTGCTCTGAGTCAGATTCAACTTGAGGGCAGTGACTCATACACCTATATACCCTAAACACAGCTGAAAAAAATTCTCACAATTGCTCAGATTGGTGCAAATTAATAGTTTCCAACCTCAACTGAGTTCATAGCGGTTTCCAGGAATTTTTAATCTATGCATTCAAGCATATGGACAGATTAATAGATACTGTGTATTCAGCCACACAATTGAAAACATCAAAAAAGAACTCCCTTAGCTTTATGCTTCCTCACTTTCAAACTTGTCTGAATCCATAGCATCTTCCCTTCCTTACTATCTGGTTAAGTCTCACTCTTCACTTCTCTCTTCTTCTGAGCCTTCATTCAATTTATTTTCAATAATCCCCTCTTGAGTGACTCTTTTTGATTGTCATTTCAACGTGGTCAAGTATTTATAAAAATAAAAACAAACAAAAACTCTGACCCCAAGATCCTGTCTATGTACAAGTACACTCTTCCTCCTTTTTCCAGCCAAATTTTTCAATATATTGTTTATACAGCTCTATCTTCTCTCTCCTTCCCCATCATGAACCCTCAACTCACTAAAATTGAGCTGCAGTCCTTATCATTCTGAAAAATGCTCTCACCAGTATTACAGATGATCTCTTTTTGTTAAATCAAATGTGTGTTTCATAAATTGCTTCTTATTAGATATTTTAGCCACTTTTAATATTCCTGGCCTTTCTAAGTTCACTATCTGGTCACTTGTTTTTATCCCTGAGATATAATATCATCTGGTTCTATTTCTACATCTAAGTCCTCTTCTACTTTTAAATCTCCTTTGTGGGTTCCTTGTCTTCTGTCCTAAGATTAAACATGAGTGTTCCTCACTTCTTGCTTTCTAATTTTCCACATGAGTACACTCATCCTCAACTATGGTTTAATTTATCAGATATGGCCCAATGACTCCAAGATCAATATATCCAGACCAGATAGTCCCCCTGAATTCCAAAACTGTGTTTCTAACTGCTTGAAAGAGGGAGGAAAATTTTCTAATCTTTCTGCCCATCTTCTCATCACTTCTCTTCAAGAAGTTGTTATTGTTGTTAGCTATCACTGAGTTGGCCCTGACTCATGGTGACCCCATGCACGATGGAACAAAGTGCTGCTGCATGCTGCTCCATCCTCATGATTGTTTGTGATTCAGACCATTGTGGTCCATGTGAATCACCAGGTCTTTCTTCTTGGCCTGTCTTAGTCTGGAAGGTCCATTGAAACTTGTTCAACATAACAATATGCAAGTCTCCACTGACAGATCAGAGGTGGCTGGACATGAGGTGCATTGGTCAAGAACTGAACTCAGGTTTCCTGAATGGAAGGTAAGAATTCTACCTCTGAACCATTGCTGCCCTCTCTCAAGAAGAATAATATGAATGGTGAAACTGTGGGGCATTTACTGGACCATATTTACTAGTAGTTAGGTACCAGAATGTTAAAAATTTCCCTATAATTCACAGTCCTCTCTTGTGAAGATTTCTGTCCTTTAAAACAGATCTAGACATGCTCACCACTTTGCACAGCTCTCCTCTTTCCTTTGCATGCATTCCTAATTTTACTTGTCTTTTCTTTGAATTCCTGTACCATATTGGTTGCCAGGGGGTAGTAACATCTTAATATCTAAAAATATACAACTTAAAAGAGTTAGACATTTCTTTTAGGCATTTATATTTCTTTCAGCCAGGTCTAAATCAGCTTTCTCAGAGGGTTTCATAGAATGTTCCAGGCTCACAACTAATAATAAAATGGTACATAACATATTCTACTGAAGAACTTTGACTTATGAACTTCTAGTAGATGCAAGCAAAATCACATCCCACAGCAAAAGCATGTTTACTCTGCCCATCACCAACAGACAATGCAGTATGTTTTCATTAGTTGGTTTATAATGATAATAGCTGAAACACAAACATAGTTGGATAAATGTTTAAAAGAATTGAGGAGAAACAAGAAGTCCTCACACGACTTGCCTCCATTCCCTCTCTGACCTTATATCCTATTACTCCACAAATTTGTCCTAGCCATGGATGTGTTGGAAATTCCCAGAAAAAAGTAGGCATATTTCTGCTTCAGGGCCTTTGCACTTGCTATTCCTTCTACCTGGAAATCTCTTCCCCAGATGCCTGCATGGTTCTTTCTCTTGGTTCTTCACTCAAAAGTCACCTGCTCAGTGAGGTCTTCCTTGCCAAATCTTCTAAAATGTTAACCCCAGTTGACATCTCCCTCTTTTTTTTTTTTTTTTTTAATTGTAGTTTGGGTGAAATTTCACTGAGCATATTAGTATTTCATTAAACAATTTATACACAGTTTGTTTTGTGACATTGGTTGTAGTCCTTTCAATGTAACAGCACTCTTCCTTCTTCTTCCCTGGGTTCCTCATTTCCATTCATTCTTCTTTCCTGCCTTTGGAGCTTTGTTTATGGTCCAGTGCTACTCATTTGATCTCCTGTGGTTGTATTGAGTACATTCATCTCTGGTGTTATTATTCACTTTATAGGTCTGGCTGAAAGTTGATCCCTGGGGGTGGGTTCATTTCCAGCTTGAATAGTGTCTAGGGCATTTCTAATCCCTTTTCCAGATATTTTTTTTCTTTAGCACATATCACTGTCTAATGTGCTATACATTTTACATTTTTATGGTATTTACTTTCTGATTTCTACTAGAATGTATTTTTCCTGAGGGCAATGTTTTTTGTTTGTTTTGTTTATTGATGTGCCCTCTAGCCCAATGTCTTTCAATCTAGTATTAGAGGGAGATTCTTGTAGAGTGGAGACCAAGATATGCAGTATCACCTTGTTTTGTTTGATCAACTGGTCTATTTACACTTTTCTCATGAGAACTGTTAAGTGCTCTGGAATTCTAATTCTTTGTAATGTTATCCATAATTTGTTATGATCTATGCAGTAAAATTCCTTTGCATAGTCAAGAAAACACAGGTAAACATCTTTCTGATATTATTTCTTTTAGCCAAGATCCATCTGACCTCAGCAATAATATCTCTTACTCCACATCCTCTTCTGCATCTGGTTTGTATTTCTGACAATTCTCTGTCAATGTATTGCTGACTACCCACTGCTCTTGGGTCAATTCCAACTCATAGTGATCCTATAGGACAGAGCAGAACTTCCCTATAGGGTTTCCCAGGATGTAATCTTTACAGAAGCAGATGACCACATCTTTTTCTTGTGGAGCATCTAGATTTGAACTGCCAAACTTTTGGTCAGTAGCCAAGCACATAACTGCTGTATCATCATGGCTCACATATGTATGTTTCATATATATA
>NW_006921726.1:7204045-7209538 GCF_000298275.1 Orycteropus afer afer
GTAAGGCAGAATTTTTTAAATCATTTGGTGTGCATTGTTTTACACATATACACTTCAAGTTTAATTGAATCACACAATTTTTGTCATTGAAAATCATTTAGGTAAAAGTTGATTTCTGCTATAGCTTTGGGGAAGAGGGACAAAACTGCCTCCCTTTCTTTTCTCTTCAGTTTGTTTCCTAAATCAATAAGATATACAAGGTTTCTGATGATTGTTTAAGACTATACCTTAAATGCCAGCCTTTTACCACTGCTCTCTATTCACCCATGGTTTCCCTTTATCTGAAATGCTTTGTCTGCCTTCCCATTTTCACATAGTTCTTACTCATACCCAACTCAGGTATTATCTTTTTAGGGATGTCTTTCCCTGACAACCCCCTTTTAACCATGTCCCCACCCCCCAGCCCAAGTCTAGGCAAGGCATTCATCTACATGCTCCTAGAACACCTTTTGCACATTTCTCTTATTGTATCTGTTAGCTATTTTGACTGAGAAGGGGGTACTTGTAATGTAGTTATTTTGTTGAAAGGTGTATTACCTTCTTCCATTACAGATGTTCAAATATGGGCAGCACTTCTTTCCTCTGATCTAAAAGTCTCTGATTTCTTGGAATTTTTAAATATTCTGAAATCCTCAGCAATATTTGTTAACACCAACATGACTTTTGAACCTATATATAATGTCATTAGGAAAGCCTGATCATAAACATAATCATAAAATATTTGGTTTAATAAAGAGATAATAGGAACTCAAACATTAATTAAATTCAGGGCCTGGCTCCTAGGCATTTTATCCCTCTGCCTTCTTATGAGTCATAAGGTAAAATTTTAATGAACTTAAGAGACTGACTGATCCTCATTGCATTGAATAAACCTTAAATGCTTATGAGAAAAAATCCCGCCCTGCAATCCCTATTATTGTCTGTTCTCTCTTATCTGATCTGATTTTTCTTCATTTCATAGAAGGAAACTTTCCCAAGGCTATCTTTCTTTTTTGTCTTTTGTTTAAAAATAATAATAATAATTGGACCACTAGGGCCATTAGAAGCATTTATTCCACAAATTTCTATCTTGTGCTATGTTTTAAATAACAAAAAGTATAACTTGCAAAATCTTAAAAAAATATTCACCATCAGTTTGGAACAGTAATCTGAATAATCAGTTTCACAAGTGACACACATTTTAAATACACTGAAGGCATTCCTTTCCTTAAAACTAAGTGTATTTTTCATAGCATAGGCTTAAAGTAACACTATTAATTTAATAAAAATACTGTAAGAAATTCTAATATATGCTATATAGATTTAAGGAAAAATTTTTATGGTTCACATTTTGGCAACAGATTCACACATCCATCATAGAGAAAGAGTTCCACAGAATGCATTCATACTAGTACTTTTGTTTCACATTTACACAGCTATTTCATTATTAGGAGGCATTTCAAGTAATAAGAATTCACAGTTTAAGGGTAGTTAATAATTGATACAATGATTCAGAGAATTATGCCTATTTCTTTGGGACTATAAATCTGAACATAATACATGAGAGGTGATCAATTAATCTTAGCATATATACATGTATGTTTACATTCTTCTTTTCTGAACACAGCATAAGGAAATAATCTTCAGACATATAGAAAATCCGGAAGTTTTTTTAAAGATATGGCATCATTTTTTAAAATTTAATGATCATGTTCCATAGGCTGATCTTGGAATCATGGTTCTCTTGGGACAAAATCCTTTCATTTTGTGGTTTCTGCACCACTTATCTAGACCAAATCTCATGAGTGTCATCTTAAGAGCTCTCCAAAATATAAATCATGCCAAATGGGTAGTGAAAAATTATGGAAAATGATAGGCTGACTTACATCATTCTTCTTTCTGACGGTTTACTGTGATAGCTACATCGGTGATGTCTGTAAGTTATAGAACCTTGGTTTACCCATCAGTGGTCTTTGCATTCACTTCTAGATGTGTCAAAGGGACATACTGAGACACAGAAAAAGCAGAAAGAAGTATAATACAGAGGAGAGCATGGGTGGGGTGCTATAGATGAACTAACCTCAGCAGCTCTCTATGTGATTATCCACTTCATGGGACTGCTTGAGCATTCTCAAGGCATGGGAGCAAGTTTCCCACAGAGACAGACATCCAAGAGAGCCAAGGCAGAAGCTGTAGTGCCTTTTATGGCTGGTCTTGGAAATTATACACTGTCACTGCCATCCTATTGGCACATGGGGCATCTCTAATTCAGAGGGAGGGGAGTATGTTGTTGTTGTTGTTGTTATGTGCCGTCAAGTTGGACCCAACACATAATGACCCCTCCTTGGGTTTCTGAGGAGGTATCACTACAGAAGTAGATTGACCAATCTTCCTTCTGAGGAGTGGCTGGTGGGTTTGAACCGCCAGCCTTCTGGTTAGCAATCAAGTGCCTTAGGCACTACGGTACCAGAGCTCCTGGAGGAGACAGGAGTATAAATACCAGGAAGCATGTATCATTAGGAGGTCGTCTTGAAGGCTGACTACCACTGTAGCACAATTTCACTCCATTTCTTCCCTGAGGTCCTGTCTGAGCAGTGCTAATACTTGTTTCCTCCTCCTGCCTAGGGCAATCCTTTTTCACCTTGCAGGTTAGTAGGGAATGGGTACATTCTCTACTCTCTCAGACCAAGACAATTATCTATTGTGCCTGAATTCTTTCTCCTATCTAAATTCCCCTAAGGCATTAGTTTCTAATGTTCAATTGCTGAATATTAAACTAGAATTTCCTGAGGTATACGTACATAAACATATAATGTAATGTACTATTATATTATATCTACTAAGACAGCAATTCTGCTCCTCAGAAACGAGGTGGTCACTCCTTGATTCTGTAGATGCTGACTTAGTTATGTGAGTGAGACCCAGCAAACAATCATTTTAAGAAGTGTTCTTGGGTGAATTTGATGTATTGTCAGGGTTGAAAAACACTGTTCTTCAGAGCTTACTCTTTTGAAATACAAAAACCGGAGAGAGTGGCCAGGTAAACTGCAGTAATCTTAGCTGTATAACCTAACAAATTTTTACCTGTGTATATGCACCCACCATTCTGATTGTTCTTGAACATATAAATAGAATGATACAGTATCCACTCTTCTGTGTCTGTATTTTACTGCTCAGTAGTTTGTATGTGAGATTCATCCACATAGGAAAAGCAGTTGCTTCTTTTTCAGTGCTGTGTAATGTTCTATTATTTGAATAAATTACAATTCATTAATTCAGCAGATTATTTCTAATTTTTGGCTGGAGAATAATGTTATTATGGCAAATGTTGTACATGTCTTTTGGTGGACATAGGAGTTTTTGTGGCACAGTGGTTAAGGTATCTGGCTGCTATCCAAAACATCAGTGATTTGAACCCACCAGCCACTCCATGGGAGAAAGATAAGGCAGTCTGTTTTGTTAAAGACTTATACCCTTGGAAACCCAGTGGGGCAGTTATACTGTGTCCTGTAGGGTCACTATGAGTCAAAATGGACTTGATGATAGTGGTTTTAGTTTTGGTGGATGTAGGCACTCATATGTGATGGAGTATAATTGCTTTTGGAACAGAATTGCAAGAGTAGAACCTCTGGATCATAAGTTAGATGAGGGTTCAGCTTTAGAAAATGTTGCCAAGTATCACTCCAGAGTAGTTGCATCAATTTACATTTCCACCACCATGCATAAGAGTTCTAGTTGCTAAGTATCCTCATTAAAACATGGTATTTCCAGTCTTGTCAACCTCATTCGTTCTGGTGGGTATACAGTGCTATCCCAATGTGGTTTTAATTTGCATTTCCCTAAGGATCATTCCTCAGAAGGAAGGTTGGGCAATTCTGTAGTGATACTGTCTGGGAAACCCAAGGAGGGATCTCTATGAGTCAGGTCCGACTCGACGGCACATAACAACAACAACAACAAGGACCATTGTGTTAGTCAAAGTTGTATGCCAACTTGCTTAGGCCTGCCTGAGTGACTGGGCAGCTGGTGGTAGTTATTCCCCATGATGAGACTGGCAGTCAACTCCATGGTGGGATCTACCACAAGCAACTGAGTAGCTGCTCTGGGTATGTAGGCTGCTTCCCATATATAAGAAGAAGCTTTGGGAATGGTCTCTAGATTTATGGCACACTTGAACCCAGCATATAACTATGTCATTGTTCAGCACCCTGCCATGTTCTGTTGACCTTAGGACTTTCAATGGATTTGAATTAATGCCCTGCCATGTGGTTTGGTAACATCGGGACTGTACCATTTTATTTGTCAACCTTGGGCTTGTTAGCCTCAACAGCCAGTAGCTGCCTGAGTGAAGAGATGCCTCTAGCTGCAGTGGGCCTGAAGGAAGAAGCAGAGCTGAAGCCCAAGGTCTGAGGATTCTCATCCAACCCCTAGAACCTGGCACTTTGAACTCACACTTCTAGCCTCCTGAATTATAAGAAAATAATCTCCTGTGTGTTCAAGCCATCCTATTTGTGGTATATACTTGTCAGAGCAACACTAGGTAAACAGAACAACCATAATGTAAAATGAATTTTCATATATTTCTTGGTTATTTGGATAGCCATCATTTTGAAGTGCCTAATCAAGTCTCCTGTTGATTTTTTAACTAAGTTTTCTTTATTTCTTTTTGAAAAATTTTATTTATAAGAATTGCTCATGTATTCTGGATTCAAATCCTTAGCTGGTTATGTGTATTGCAAATATTTCTCCCATTTTGTGGCTTGCTTTTTACTTTTCTAATATTATATTTTTAATGAATGTTATTGTAGTGTGTCATCAAGTTGATTCTGAATTAGAGTGACCCTATAGTGCAGAGTAGAACTGCCTCATAGGTTTTCCTAGACTGTAATCTACAATTGACACTAATGGAAATAGCAGTCAGGACATCAAATGACGTATAGCAGTGGCCAAATCAGCTACAAAGGACTTCTTTCAAGTGCTGAAGAACAAAGATGTCTCCTTGAGGACTAAGGTGCACCTGACACATGATATGGTATTTTCAATCACTTCATATGCATGTGAGAGATGGACAATGAAGAAGGAAGACCAAAGAAGAATTGATGCTTTTGAGGTATGGTGTTGGCAAAGAATGCTGAAAGTACCGTGGACTGCTAAAAGAACTAACAGATCTGTCCTGGAGTAAGTGCAGCCAGAATGCTCCTTGGAGGCAAGAATGGTCAGACTTCATCTCACATACTTTGGTCAGAAGGGACCATTCCCTGGAGAAGGATGATATACTTGGTAAGGTGGAGGGTCAATGAAAAAGGGGAAGGCCCTCAATGAGATATATTGACACGGTGGCAGCGGCGATGGGCTCAAGTATAGCAAGAATCATGGAGCTGGCTCAGGACCGGGCATTTCATTCTGGTGTGCATAGAGTCGCTATGAGTCAGAGATGACTAGACAGCACCTAACAACAACAACAACAATCTTTATGGGTGGAGATTGCCAGGTGTTTTCTCCTGTGGAATTCCT
>NW_006921726.1:7216144-7217840 GCF_000298275.1 Orycteropus afer afer
CCAAGATTATCTTCTGTGTCTGTGTTAATTGGTTTCCCTTTTCTTTGTTGAAGAGGGTCTGTGCAATCCTTCTGCCTAGTCCGCCATCTTGCCCCGCCTCGCTGCCAGGAATTTTTTTATGAAGAAGTATTTAGTTTTAGTAAAATCCAATCTACCCATTTATCTTTTATGGTTAGTATTTTTAAATCTTGTTTAAGGAATCTCTATTTAATGTTATCATAAAGTATTTTCATTGTTCCCCCATAAAATGTTCTATTGAGTCTTACTCCATGAGCAATAAATGTAGAGCTACTGACCTCTGTCACATGGAGAAAGCAAAAAGAGAGGATAAGGGAGAAAATGCAAAAAAGTGTAATTATGTCTCACTATAGTATCTCAGCACTTTTTATCTATTAAATTATAAGCTCTTTGAGAGCAAGGACTGTGTCTTACTCATCATTGCATTCCGCCCAGTGCCAAGCTCAATGTCACACATATATCGGACATATCAAAACATATTGTCATCAATTAATTCATTTACTACCTAAGTCCAGCCTTCACCTTCCATCCAAAAATGGAAAATATGACAGTAAAAATCATCAATGATCAGAAGTGGGAGAAGTCTTAGATATTGCTGCCTAACATAAGTCTTCATATCACCAAGAAGAATGCAGATATAACCTTCCTGGTTCAAACAATTAGTTAGTGGCAGGACCAACATTTGACCCCAGGACTCCTGACTTCCGACTTGAAGACTTTTCTCACATCTCAAAGCCCCCTGGAAAAGCAGAGGCAATTTTTAAAGAACTCACATCAGTTTCATCTCTTAGACTGTTTCACTGTTAATTTAACATGTAGCAAACAAAAGAGTTAAGGTAGTTCTCATTATTTCTCTCTGTTGGATTACTGAAAGGCAATCAGCAGGGAATTAAAACATCATAAACTTGGGTGGTTGGGGACAAGTGGAGAAGGGAGAGTGATAGAAAAATAATGACCTTGGGTAACATTGCTATGGTAGTTCAGTTTGTGTGTCAACTTGGCTGGGCCTGGTTGAATGGCTGGGCAACTGGATGCAGTATTCCCCATGATGAGACTGGTAATCAACTCCATGGTGGAATCTACTGTGAGCAGTTGAGTAGCTGCCTTAGGGAATGTGGTCTGTTCCCTGTATATAAGTAGAATCCTTGGGGAACGGTCTCTAGCTTATGGTACACTTGGACCCTGCATGTAGCCAGTCATTGTTCAGCAGCCTGCCATTCTTTGCAAACCTTGGGACTTACAATGGACTTAAATTAATGGCCTGCCATGTGATTTGGTAACATCAGAACTGTGCCTTTTTACTTGTCAACCTTGGGCTTGTCAGCCTCAGCAGCCAACAGCTGTCTGAGTGAAGAAACGCCACTAACTCCAGTAGGCCGGGAGCAGGAGGCAGAGCTGGACCCCAAGGTTGAGGGGCTTTCACCAAGCCCCTAGATCCTGGCACTTTGAACTTGGACTTAAAGCCTCTAAACTGTAAGAGAATAAACTCCTCTTCACTAAGACCATCCCACTTATGGTATATTCTTGTCAGAGAGGCATTGGTAACCAGAAGTAAATTCAGAGGTTCCAGCAAGATGGCGGATTAGGCAGAAAGACTGCACAAACACTCTTCAACAAAGAAAAGGGAAACCAATTAACACAGACACAGAAGATAATCTTGGACCCCTGAGCCTTGAAG
>NW_006921726.1:7221662-7227571 GCF_000298275.1 Orycteropus afer afer
AATGACATGAGACAAAGTATACATGAACTGCTGTATGAAAAGTGAATTTACTCTGTAAATCTTCACCCAAATCAAAATAAAAATTAAAAATAAATAAATAAATAAATAAATCCAAGCATTGGCTTGGCTTTTACCACTACTTCCAGAAGCAACTGAAAACCTCTTAGAGAACTCCACCTGTTGTCTATCAGTTTGTCATACTGTGGTGGTCTGCTGTTGCTACAATGTGGGAAGCTATGTCATCAGTGTTTCAAATACCAACAGGGGTACCCATAATAGACAGGTTTCAGCAGAGCTTCCAGACTGAAACACACTAGGAAGAAAGAGTTGGCTATCTACTTCTGAAAAAATCCTTACAACTGGACCGATAAGCAACATCATGATAAATGCAGAAAATATTGAAGTTGTCAAGGATTTCATTTTACTTGGATCCACATAATCAATGCCCATAAAAGTAGCAGTTAAGAAAGCAAACAACATATTTCTGTGGATAAATCTGCTGCAAAAGATCTCTTTAAAGTATTAGAAGCAAAGATGTCACTTTGAGCACTAAGGTACACCTGATTCAAGCCATGGCATTTTCAATAATCTTATATGAATGACTGCTAACCAGAAGGCTGGCAGTTCAAACCCACCAGCCACCCCTCAGAAGGAAGACTGGGCAATCTACTTCCATAGTGATACTGCCTTGGAAACCCAAGGAAGGGTTGCTGTGAGTCAGTTCTGACTCAATGACAGTAAGTTTGGTTTTCTTGGTATGTGAAAGCTGGTCAATGAATAAGGATGACCAGAGAAATTTATGTATGTGAACTATGGTGCTGGCAAAGAATATAAAATATAACATGGACTGCTAGAAGAATAAACAAATCTGTTTTAGAAGAAGTTCAATCAGAATGCCCCTTGTTGTTGTTGTTGTTGTTATCTACTGTCAAGTCAGAACCATCTCACAGCGACCCCTCTTTGGGTTTCTGAGGCAGTAACACTTCAGAAGTAGATTGCCCAACCTTCCTTCTGAGGAGTGGCTGGTGGGTTTGAACTGCCAGCCTTCTGGTTAGCAGTCAAGTGTTTTAGGCACTAACTATGCTACAAAAATGCTCCTTAGAAGCAAAAATGGAGAGATTTCATCCACATAATTTGGATATGGTATCAGTAGGGACAAGTCCCTGGAGAAGGACATCATCCTTGGTAAAGTAGAAGGTCAGCAAAAAAGAAAAAGACCCTCAACAAGATGGACCGACACAGTGGTGGCAATAATAGGCTTAACTATAGCAATGATTGTGAGGCTGGTGCAGGGCTGGGTACGATTTCTTTTTGTCATATAAAGCGGCACTGGTAGTGTAGTGCTAAGGCACTTGATTGCTAACCAGAAGGCTGGTAGTTCGAACCCACTAGCTACTCCTTGTAAAGAAGGTTGGGCAATCTCTTCGTACTACACAACTCACAAAACAGATTACTTTAAATTTTATTTGAAAGGTTCTGAAATGTCATTACTTGAAAACAATCAAATCCATTTTTCTCTGAGGAGTAAACAAGAGTGACATAGTAATTTTATTCATTCTCAGCCTGGGGGAAATTATATTATTGGAAAGTGTTTACTTTTCTGAGCTCATTCTAGGGCTGAGATTAACAAGGCTCGATTTTACAGCTATATTTCATGAAGTGTCATTATCCTTCTGCCAGAGCTCACTAATGGATGGCTGGGAGGAGAGATACAATTTGGAGGCAATTAATTCTGCTTCAAGTCCCAATTCACCAATGCTAAATAGCACTTGAATCTGGCTTCAAGATTTAGAATCCAACTGTCTATGGAATTCGGCCTGGGCTGCTCTTCTTCATGGTTCCATTCTGCACAGTTCCTGCCTTTTGTTCCACTTCTTCTTGGACTTGTGCTTGTGGTCAATTAGATTGGTGATGGGGCCACCCCTTGTTCTATTACTGGGAGCCTCGGGCTGCTTTATGCCCTGATTTACAGCGTGAAAGGGGCTGCAAGTAGGCTGGTGTTTGATACTTGTTCAATTTGTACCAACCACAGCAGGACTCATGCTGCCATCTGCTTGCAACATTGAAATCGGAAACACTCAAGGAATGAGCCTATCTTAGTTTCCATCAGTGATGCAGCTCAGTATATTCTGGAATAGACATTGAATCAGTGAGCCAAAGATGCCTTGTGCTGGCTACACTTCTCCTAAATGGGAGGTATACCCCATGGCTTGTCCACAAAAATCACTGCTGGGATTACAAAAACATCATCTTCTGCTTATAATTTACAAACACAGGGAAAATTGTTGCTAAGCAGCTGCTGCTAGGAGATTGATCTTTAAGCCTAACCCTTCCTCTTTTCCTCTTGAAGGGTAACAGTGACAGCAGGCAGCCCTCTGGGAGCAGCCGAGTTTGCTGACAAAGACAACAAATTTCAGGTCAATGGCCTCTCCTTCCATCACTTATTTTGGTAGCTTCTGAACATGTGATGTTCGAGGAAACTCCTGCTTGCTTTGCCTCAGTGGTTTTGTACTCTGCTGGGTACAGTCTTCCATGGGCAAATTAGTTAGCATCCTTCTGCCTCTGCTTTCTCATCTGTATACAAGGGTTGTTGTGAGCATTAAGTGATACAATGATTTAAACAATATCTGACACATAGTAAATAATCAGTAAATGTTAATTATCATTATCATCATGGTACTTCAATTCACACTGAATTCCTCCAAGGAAGGAGGGAGGAGTCAGCAAACACAGGAGACAGAGCCTTTCTAAGTCACATCATCTTAGTATAAGACCACATCTCAGTGTCCTCACCTGAGGGGGGTAGGGTGAGGAATCCAGAACAAGACAATTATACCTGCAGTACCTTCCTCACAATACTGTGATGAAGACTACCTGGTAGGATGTTCTGGAAAATAGTGCGGGCTTCATATATGATGTAGTGATGTCAGTTGCCATCAAGTTGACTCTGAATCATGGTGACCCTGTGCACAACAGAATGAAATGCTGCTCAGTCCTGTGCAATCTTCATGATCCTTTATGTGTCATCTTCCAGGACTCTAGTGGATAATATTCTGTTGTGATCCATAAGATTTTCACTGGCTAATTTTTAGAAGCAGATCACCAGGACTTTCTTCATAGTTTCTCTTAGTCTGAAAGCCCTGTTGAAACCTGTCCACCATAGCAGTAGCATTCAGGCCACTACAATACAACAAATTGATAGAAGTGTGGTGATATATGGTGGTAGAGTGGTTGTTCTTGTTGTTCTTGCCTAAGTCATGCACTTGAAGTATCAGAGGCTGACAGTATGATTTGGTTAGTGACCCCAGATCCCAGATTCTTTCAACTCCTCTCTGGTGCCTCAAGAACAGCAGAGACACAAAAACAAGAGATTTGGTGAAGTCCATCACTGATGCCATCCTATGTGCCTGCCATACCATCACAGGATGAAGTAAGGTGCAGTAGAAAGAGTACTCAACAGGCAAGGTGGTGCTTAATAATTCATCTCTGCAGATATCAGTATATTCCTCTCCATCAGTTCCCTTCTTATCACAGGGATATTTCTCCAATCCTGCATTTTTGTCCTGCAATAGGAGTTCTGGTGGTGCTGTAGTTAAAGCATTTGGCTGTTAATCAGAAGTTCAGTGGTTTGAACCCACTACCCATTCTGCAGGACAAAAATGAGGCAGTCTAAAACTTGAAAGATTTATAGCCTTGGAAACCCTATGGGGTAATTCTACTCTGTGCTGTAGGGTTGCTATGAGTAGGAATTGACTTGATGGTGATGAGTTTCTTTGGTCTTTAATCCTGCAATATTGACAGGTCATGTCAATTGATATAAGACTTTTAGGTAAAGCAACTTAGCTGTGGCATGGCCTTTCTATAACTTTCCCATAAGCAACTCCTCCAACCCAAAATGAAACTAACCCTTATAACCACGTGTATCCTAGACTCCATTAACTAAGAGAATGCTGATTCCAAAGTCAGCTTTTCCCTTTCCATATTCCACCTCAAAGACAGGGAACTTCCCAAATTACATACATTATCTATCTATCTATATATCATCTATCTATCTATCTCTCCGATGAAAACTCTGTGGACTACAATAGTCCAATCCACAACTGATCATGGGGATGGTGCAAGACTGGGTAGTATTTAATTCTTTTGTTCATAGGGTAACTATGAGTTGGAGGCCAACTCAATGACAGATAACCTATAAATCCCTGTAGAAAATCAGGGAGATGAACCTGTACAAAATATTGCAGTTGCATAGTTAAAATATGTAAAAACACACTGACAGTATAAAGAATGGTGTAATTAAATGGTTTAATCATTGCCACTGAGAAAATTATAGAAAGGCAATGAAGAGCATGCCCTCTGACCATGAGCTCAGGAAAAAAACCTCCTAGGTCTTGTCACTAAAGGCAGAGGATCACATATGTCATAGGAAACTTTGTGATTCCTTCCCATTACACCTCTCCCAGTCCCTGACAAACCACTAATCTTCTTTTGGATTTCACTGTTGCATATATTTCATATAAGTGGGCACATGAAATATTTGTCCTTTTGTGTCTAACTTATTTACTCAGCAAAATGTTTTCAATGCTCATCCATGTCATAGTATGTATCAGAATTTAATTTCTCTTTATGGCTTAATAATACTCTATTGTATGAATATACCACATTTTGTTAATCCATTTACATGTAGATAGGCATTTTAATTGTTTCAACTTTTTGTCTATTTTGAATAATGTTGCAATGAACACTGGTTTAAAAGAATCTGTTTGAGTCCTCGCTTGCAATACTTTTCAGTATATACCTAGGAGTGGAATTGTAGGATCATATAGTAATAATTAAGGAGATTTGGTGATACTGTGGTTAAAGCATTGGGCTGGAAATCCAAAGGTTGCTGGTTCAAACCCACCAGCAAATCCAGATGAAGCAGTCTGCTTCCATAAGGTTTATAGCCTTGGAAACCCTGTGAGGGTCACTATGAGTCAGTATTGACTTAATGACAGTGGGTAGAGATAGTAATAATTATATATACAAGGTTGCCATGAGTGGGAATCAACTCAATGGTAGTGGGTTTTGTTTTGGTAGAGTAATTCCATTTTCCACAGTAGCAGCACTATTTTACATTCTTCCAGCAATGTGTGAGGGTTCTAGCTTCTCCATATCTTCACCAAACAGAAAATTTTCTTCATACAAAATCCATGGGTCTCTTCAAAGTTGTTTTAATTTGACTGCATTTTTTTGTTTTGTTTTGTTTTGAGCCCTCTGTTGCATTTGTATGTTGAAAATCTCTCATTTTGTGAATGGTTAATTCTTTAGTCTCTTTTGCTTTGCTCCTACCTTCCTGTTGGATAGAACGACAGGAGAAATGGCAATCAGGTTGGAAGGTACAGGAGTGAGTTCAGGGGCACCCTAACCATCTTTGCTCCTTAGCTAGGGTGAACAACTTGTTCCAGTTCTCCTGGGACTTCTCAGTTATAGTAATGCAACTCATGGAAAATTCCCCAGTCCTAAGTACATTGGGATGGTGGTCACCTTACTCTCAGCAGGAGGATGAGAAAATGAGAATAAAAGAATTTATTGCTGAAGCCTGGTTATAAAATCAGTGTAAAAAACTAAAAAGACAATTACCTAGGGGGCTTCTGCTTTGGAATCAGTGGACCTTCTATAGACCAAGTAGCACAAACATTTAAGTACTTGACTATTAGTCAAAAGGTTGGCAGTTTGAACCCACCTAGAGACAGATCAGAGAGCTTACTCACGGATCTGCACTGAACACGTTCCCTTGTTACCCTACCGAGAGGGACCAGGTCTTCGGGAGCAAGGTAAGCACGGGTGTAGCACAGAGTAGCAGGCCGGAAGAGCAGGAGGAAGGGGTGGAACCCAGGAAGCCAAAGAGAAGAGTGTTCAGCCAGGGG
>NW_006921726.1:7237155-7249208 GCF_000298275.1 Orycteropus afer afer
TGACATGAGACAAAGTATATGTGAACTGCTGTATGAAAAGTGAATTTACTCTGTAAATCTTCACCCAAATCCTAATAAAAAAAAAAAAAAATCCTATGAAGCACAGTTCTCACTCTGATGGACATGAGGTCGACTCTGACCCATGGCACTGCTTATTATTATTATTATTCTATAGATCGGAATTTCTTGGAGGGCCTGTTAAAACAAATTGCTGAGTCTACTAGAGTTTCTGAGTAAGTAGTTGAGGATGAAGCTGAGAACTTGCATCTCTAACATGTTCCTAGATGATACTGACACTGCTGGTAGGGGACCACACTTTGAAAACCACTGATCTATCATTTCTGGACCTTCTGTGCAGAAATTGCAAGCTTCCTCTGGCTGTGATTATGCCAGAACCATCTTGCCACTAAGCCTGACCTTGTACATGCCCATTGAGTCATTTTATTCATGCTAAAGTCTTTATTGTTTAGAGAGAGAGAGTGAGTGATAGACCAGCACTATGGCTCTCATTGATTAATGAGCCCCCTGCTGCCCCGCGCCTTCAGGATACTCTGGCATGCAGCTTTTGCCCCCAGAGCACTGCATTTGGGGGAAAGAAATAAGAGGTCTCTTTAGAAAGCCTTGAAGGGCTAAGGCTAGAGGGGTTGGGCAAGGCTACAGATCACTGGAGAAATACCAACCTGACCCTCTCCAAACCCGCAACAAAACCTTTTCTTGAGTGATTAGCCTCAGAGAAAGGTGATTTGTTAAAGCCCAGGGTTCACCGCTTTTGTGTCCTGGGCCTAGGACATCTGGCAGGAGCAAGAGGGCTCTCTGATACTAGGCTTGAGCCCCCATTCTCATCCACTGGACTGTGCATCATTGAAACACTGGCTACTCATTCTCATGCTAATCCGTGAACTCAGAGAGCAGATGTGAAACATTTGGTTCTGTTCTTGCTCACTTGTAAAGAACTAATGCAACTTTTTTAAAAGGGAAGGGCAGAGTTGGCTGAGAGAGGGGTGAAGGTGAAGGGGGAGGGAGAAAAGAAGTGGAATGAGGTGAATTCCAGAAAGAAATAAAACTTTACTTGAATGACTTTCTCTCTTGGTGGGCCATAGCACTGCAGTTTATGTGAACTTCAGCCAAACCAATGTAAGGGAGGAAATGTAAATTAATATTTGAGTAGTGGGATAAGTCCAACTTTGGATGCAAACAATATTTGTATAAAGCAAAGAAAGAAAGGCATAGAAGATTATCTCTGGTAAGGTTCAGTCAGTCTTTTCCTCTATGCAAAAGCTTTGTCTTCTTGGGCAAGGAGAATGTATTCTGGACCCAAAGATTTGCATGACATACTTTAATTATTTACATATTTATAATGCCATTCAAGAATTGAGAGAAGTTTAAGTGTAAGCTTGTAGTTGTTCAAAGGACTATATCCACAATTATATATGTATTTCTATTTTTCTACTGATAGAAATATATAGAGATATATGGAGAGAGAAAGAGATAAATAACATCTAAGCTGTCAGGCATTTATTACTGTTATTTCTCAATGGTTCATTTGACTAAAGTGCCTATATTATTGGTGAAATTGTAAATCTGTTAATGACAACATTGATTCAGAGGAATATCTAGATTTGTTTCCTACACTGTCATCAGGAAAATTCATAAGAAGCAAGACTTATGATACATTGGATGTTGCCAGACTGTGCCTCTGGCCTATGATTTGTGGCCTATTTAATTCATGCCATAGATACAGGTTGACATCTATAAAAGCATGCCAACTCTCTAATGTTTACAACTCTCACCCAAATATCCTCTACATCCCACCCACTTGCATCAGTCACTTCAATAGTTGGGCTGTGTCAATGGCCTCTCTGCATGCTAAGTGCCAGGACCTCTACCTTCCATCCTGGCAACTTTCTAGAAGTCCCTTAAATCAGTGTTGCCCAAATTTCCCTAGTGATACAAATGGCATGGAGTGCTTCCTGGCTCTCCTCTAAAGATGTTGATTCAAAAAAAAACCTCTCTGCCATGGAGTCAGATCTGACTCATAGCAACCCTTCCTTGGGTTTCCAAGACAGTATCACTACGGAAGTAGATTGCCCAACCTTCCTTCCGAGGAGTGGATGTGGGGAAACAGTGGAGTTCCTTACTCCTAACAAGTCCCTCAGGTGTGTTTTAGCAACAGAAAACTCTAGGTCACCATTGCTCAAAACATAGTGTTGGAAATAGTCTGTAGGGTGGATCAAGATTCTAATATATAGTTTTGCCCAGCTATCTAAAAATAGATCATCCCTATGAAATAGGTCCTAAGTCAAAATGGTGGTACCATTAGCAATTACCATTAATTTATATGGGAAAAAATTTTTGAACAATCTCAGACCCAAAAAATAACCTACCAAATTACATGTAAAACCTCATCATACTCTTAACATACAGTGTTCAAGACAGACAGAAACATACAGAAAAAGTTCAAGGCTATGCCAGCTTGATGCTGAGATGCTGAGTGTAGTTCTCAAGGAAGGAATTCGGTGATGTGACTCCTGCTGCTCAGATGCATAGTGCTACTTTAACAGCTCACTGCAAAACAAGTGCTTGGGTGCAGTTTCACTTTTCACCTTTTTTTTTTGTAGAAGCAAAAACACCCTTTGGATTTCACTTAGTTAGAGGAAACAAGTCCTAATATAGGTATTTTGTCAAAGTGTGGTGGTGTAAAGTGGACTTTTGAAAGTGGGGGATACCCGTATAGTCCAGGTTGCATGCCCTCTGATCTGGTTCTTATCCTTTCTCTTGTTATCTGCCTACCTTTGCAGTTCAGGTGTTTCGGTGATCACCTTTTACATTTGATACCTAGGATGCTTGCTCTCACTTTACTGCCATTGCCTGAAATTTTTGACTCTTAGTCTCCTGATGTCCTCAGAAAGTGACTCTTTCTAGGCCTCACTCCGTATCAATATATAAATATGGAGCAGAGACAAAGGGACATTTACTGCTTGTTATCGATTGAACTGTATGCCCTAAAAAGATACAACTAAACCCTAACTGCTGATACCTATGAAAATGACCTTGCTTGGAAATAGGGTTTTTGAAGATGTTACTTGTTAGGTTAACACAAGGTTACACTGGAGTATAATTCATAAAATTTATACAATTTATAAAAGAGAAAATACACAGAGATAGAGATACAGAGTAAAGATGTCATGTAGTGATGCAGCATCAAGCCAAGGAACATGTGGAGCTACCAGAAGCTAAGAGAGAGGTATGGAAGAGATTTTTCCTCAAAACCTCAGATGGAATCAGTACAGCTTTCAGAACTGTGAGAGAATGAATATCTGTTCTTATAAGCCATTCAGTTTCTGGTGTTTTGTTACAGCAGCCCTAGGAAACTACCACAGTGATTAAGTTCTTCATACTTTGCCACCTAATCCTCTGAGGAGATAGGACTCCAGAAGAGTGACTTGGGACCCTAATAATTAGTGTATTCATCAGAAAAGATCTGTTATTGATGGGCTTGGGAAATAGTCCTTAATAAGGCAGACTTTTTTCACTATCGTAGAGCTTGTAGTGCTCTGGTTTCCTTCAATTAGAGTCCACATTTGTCTCAAAAATAATTGAATGCTTTAAAGTCTTTTATTCCTATGGCTAAGATGTAAAAACCAGGAATAAAATACACATTCCATGGTACAAATAGTTAACACACTCAACTGCTAACCATAGGGTTTGAGGTTCATGTCCACTCAGAGAGACCTGGCAATCTACTTCTGAATAATCAGCTACTGAAAACCCTATGAAACACAGTTCTACTCTGACATACATGGGGTCAGCATGAGTTGCAGTCAACTCAAAGGCAACTGGTTTTAAGTCAGGCTATGTGGTGTTCCCACTGCCATCCCTAAAGAATCAATAAAGTGAGATAATAACAATAACAGTATTTACCATTTACTGAACACTTTCTATGAGTCAAAAAAAAAAAAAATTGCTGTCAAGTCAGATCCGACTCATAGCGACCCCTCCTTAGGTTTCCGAGGTGGTATCACTCCTTCTGAGGAGTGGCTGGTGGGTTTGAACCACCAACTTTCTGGTTAGTAGTCAAATGTCTTAGGCACTATGGGCACTCTATTAAGCCTGCTATATGTGTTAAATGATTTAATGCTCATAACAATTCTATCATTTAAATACTGTGATTCCCAAAGGTCAAAGGCCACTGCTATAGAGTTGTTTCCAACTCATAGTGACCCCTCCTTGGGTTTCCGAAGTGGTATCTCTACAGAAATAGATTGCCCAGTCTTCCTTCTGAGGAGTGGCTGGTGAGTTTGAACTGCCAGCCTTCTGGTTAGCAGTCAAATGCCTTAGGCAGTATACCACCAGAAAGAAACTGAAGTGTGGAAGGATTAAGTAACTTGTCAAAGATCAAGCAATTAACTCACAATGAATTTAGGTTTAAACCCAGGTAGTTTAGCTCCAGAACTCATGCTCTTCACCACCATGACCCTAACGCTCACACTTAAATCCTAACTCTCTCACTTAACTATGGAACTAGAAAAATATTTGGGAAAGATCCAGCCACAACAAATGTTCAATAAATGCTAGTGTTTAACAGCTAATTTTGCCATTTGGTTTCATCTTTGTTCAGCTATTCATTAGGAAAGTACTCTTCTAGTTTCCTAATAGTATGGTTTTGCCTTTATTTATTACTTATCATTTTCTTGTTTTGTTGAATCGTGGTCAGAAAACAAGATTTGTGCAACTTATTTATTTACTTATTTTTTTTTAATGAGATGTTTTTGTATCTTAATATGATCAATATTTATAAAGGTATAGCTATTCATATTTTTCAATTTATATTATAACCCATGTAAAATTTTTTAAGTTTTACAAGATGAGTGTATTTCTTTGTTTCAGAAGAAGGAAAACCAGAACACTCCTTAGAAACAAGGATGGCTAAAAGTCAGCTTGCTTACTTTGGACATATCATTAAGAAAGATCAATCCCCAGAAAAAGACATCCTGTTTGGCAATAAAGAGGGTCAGTGAAAATAAGGGCAACCCTCCATGATATGGACTGACACAACAGCCAAAACAATGGGCTCAGACATATCACAGAACCATGAAGATAGTGCAGAACTAGGCAGCTTTTCATTATGTTTATACATAAAATAACCATTGGTTGATGTCAACTCAATGGCAACTTACAAAAACAACATGTCTCTTTTATGTTAATTTGTAACAAGTATGTTTGGTTTAATTTCAATTATTTTAGTGTTCTTTTGTTTTGTTTGTTTCTTATCCTTCTTTTCTATATATCACTATATGATCTAGTATTTTGTGCAGGTGCATGTAAATTTTGAACAAATACTGTCTGCTTTCACTTCTACTAGTAATTTGTTTGATAACTGATAACTACTCTTATACTTATTAAATGTAAAACTATGAGAATGACACTATATTTGTTGATTCACATATTTTCTCTCATCTGTTATGTCGTGGAATTTTTCTCTCAGTTTACTAAAATTTGCTTACTATTATTTTACATCTCACAGTTCTAAGAATTACAACATTTATCATATTTATCACAGTATCACAGTATTTACATTTAATTATGCTGTTAAATGGAGTTTTAACATCTCATTTATGATTTGTTTATTTTTGAGTCATTTACTAGTAGGTTAAATTGTAACTTGAATTAGTTTTTCAGGAAGAATACATAGGTGACATCATTCCTTAGTCCTTTTAATAATTGTGAAAGGCATTTGCTTGTCTTAATTTGAGAACCACAAATTGGGTATAGATTCTGCTGTGTGTTTTTTTCCCAAGTCAAATGTTGCTAGGCAGATGTTTGAGGCTGAGGTCTTTGATCTGGGTATTTGTCAAAATTATTAAAAGAAGTTAGTTGTTTCCTTGGTTCCAAGAATTTATTTCAGCAAATATAGCCTCACTATGATTTCTTTTTTTTTTAAATTTCAGATGGTGCTAAAATCTTTCTCCAAATCTTTATGGTTTTAAATTAAACACATATGCAACTTTATTGTTAATATTGTTTCCAGAATTTTCTGTCATATCATTTTTAAAATCCTATTTTATATTTTCAAATTATTATATTTTCATATCTTCTCTCCCCAATATATTTACATTTCATTCTTAAACCATAGGTAAAAATTTAATCTTTTTAATAATTTCAATACTCACTATCAGTAATTCAAACATTTATTTATTTGTACTTCAGATAAGTTTCTTGAATGTAAGAAAATATTTTATTTGCTTCTCTGTGGGAAAAAAAACTTTGTTAGGTATAGCATTCTTGACTTAAAATAATTTTTCTTCAAATCTTTATAGACACTGCAACATCATCTATGGTCATTTAAAGTTGTAGGAAGACATGAGACCAACTTGATTTTTCATCAATTTTAGAGAATTTCCTTTTCTATCTGATTTATCTAGATACTTTCATTTTATTAACTGTGGCTGGAATCTGTTCATTTCTATTAATCTGAAAATTTGCTTTTATTTGTTTTGATTTTTTTTTCAGTTCATGAAATTTTTCATGTATTTTAAATCAATTCTTGTTTTATTTGCATTTATTCTGAAATACCTCAAAATATATTAAAAAAATATATACTAGGTCTTAGTTCTCTGTTCTCTATTTCTATCATCTTCTTTTGTATATTTCTAATCTTTATTTTTCTTGGCATCTTGAAATTCCTCTAATGTATTCCCACATTCTAATTCTAATTTTGTGCAGGTAAATTTTGTTTTCACTGCTTCTAGTTAATTTAAAATTTTTTACCATTTTTTTTCATTATATCATGAAGCTCCTTCTTTGCTTATGTTTTGTCCTCCATTCTCATTTTTCATCACAATCGGTATTTTCTCATTCTTATCTCTGGTTTCCAAGAGCCAGTGTTTAAAATTTTATTGATAAAGCCAGACAAAAGAAGTCTAAAATTTCCTATAGAATGTCATTTTGAAAATTATAGATTTCATTATGTATGATGTCCTTTAATTGAGCTTTCTTTTCATTCTTCTTGACACCATAAAACTTCTATAGAGGAAGTTTATTTAATTTTTAATAGATTAAATTCACTCTTGTATTCCTTGAACTTTACCTGTATTTTTGGTTACAGTTGTTATGATACATCTTTCTTATAAACAATAAGTATAGGAAGCATAAACAAATTCAGCAACTTAAAGAAAAAGAATGTAATCAAAACAAATTTAAACTCAGTTTTCTCATCTGTGTAAAGGGGATGATACCACATTGGTCACATGAGCTAATGCAGCTAAGACGTTTTATATGTCATCTGGAAAGTATTCAACAAACCTAGCTTTTATTATTATCTAGAATATTAAATTGGAGTGGGAAAAGCATCTCTTTATCTCGATTTTTGGTATGTAAAAATAACAGTCATAGAATGAATTCCATTTCTTACCACATTATTTTATAGTCACAATTCAGTCAGGAGTCCATTATTTTTAATTTTTGCTTTGAAAAGAGTCTGGATAATCTAACTTCCAATCAGTACCTTAAACAATATGCTTTTGGAGGCTACTAACATGGTCAGGAATTACATTAATTCAACCAAAGTAAGACAAGTATTAACACACTTTTGGTGAAAACCAGGGTAAGTAAACATATCTGAGTGCTGTGAAAGTACCAGGTAGCCATATCCACATCAGTCTCTGCAGGCCATGCTCATCAGATAATTTCACTGGCCCTGCCAGCTGAACCCTAGTCATGTGTATAGATTCTTTTTCCATGTCAAAATCCTTTACTAAGAAAAGATAGTATTTTCTTGCTTTCTGATCTGTTAGCATCTCCCAAAATTATATTTCAAATTTCTACTTCCTGTTAATACATAAACAAATCAATATGGTGAAAGTTGTGAGAGCCAGAACTGGAAGGAACTGCCTTGTTTTTCAAATCATGCAAGTGTTTTGCCTTTGACAGGGTTCAGTCTTGCCACTTTTTTAACTTTCTATTAAGAATCCTATGTCCTAAACACCCAGAAAGTGTTACTTTTTGATCTTACAAGGTTAGAAATTAAACCTATTTTTTATGATTTACATGTTTGTTCCAATTATGTATAGATATGGGCATATATTATTCTAATAAAGATATGAGTAAAATTCACTTTTTAATAAAAACATTTAATGTCAACTGTTTAGCTCGTTTTGGTTTGGTCATGAAATTATTGAAATAAAGTTCTAAGTCTGTGGCCTTATCAAAAAACTCCTAGTCTTCCTTAACTTCTCCAAATTTCTTCAAAGCCTTTATAAATCTCAAAACTTGTATTTAAGTGCAACAAGATCATCTAATGGTAGGTCTTCATTATCTTTTTTTTTCCTTCCCCTTTTGTCAATATCAATGTAAGAGGTAGCACTGACCTTATTTTCTGAAGACCACTACAAATGTCATTTATTGCTTTCTGAATCTCGGTTCAAAAACTGTTTTGTTTTGTATACTATTGCCACTACCAAATAAGAAACTGCAGTTATTAAAGTTCTTATGATTTCTTCTTTAATCATTTTGATTAATTGGTTAAGAAATGAAATTACATCAAGGATATCTATTTTACCCAATATCTCCAATGTCATCTTGTAAATCTCAATGTTGGCTATCACTTTTGAAGCAGTAGCTTCCTGTAGCTTACTTTAGTATTCTGCATGATGCAATTATCCAGAGGTTGTAGGACAAACATCATGGATGGTGGGAAAAGTTATTTAATAATAGACAGTGACTGATGACAAGTAGTAATATTGTCAATGAACAAAATAATGGTTTGACATTGTTTTTTCATATTATTTTTTGTTCATTTACAAATGCTTTATAACTTGTTTCCATCCTCCAAGATTTTTTATTCCATTTATATTCTACTGAAAGCTTAATTAATTTCAAGATCCTTGAAGCACCATTGTTTCTCTCTCTTTCCAATTACTGATGGTTTCTCAAATGTTGCATCTGCATACATGGTCAAGAGGACAGTAAGCTGCTCTTTTGAAAGCCAGGTCTTTAAGTATTTTTCCTTCTTTTACAGAGTCCTTTGAGATTTGGTGGCATAGTGCCTAAGGCATTTGACTGTTAACCAGAAGGCTGGTGGTTCAAACACACCAGCCACTCCTTGGAAGGAAGATTGGGCAATCTACTTCCATAGTGATACTGCCTGGGAAACCCAAGAGGGGTCACTATGAATTGGATCCCACTCAATGGCAGTGAGTTTGGTTTTTGTTTTTTAGGCATTAGGAACCCTGGTGGTACAGTAGTTAAGCTCTCAGCTGCTAATTGAAACATCAGTTCAAACCCACCAGCCACTCACAAGAGAAAGATGTAGTAATCTGCTTCTGTAAAAATTTGTCATTGTTACAAGGTGAGATTGAGTCTCCAGGAAATGGTTTCTTCTGACAGCATGATCAATGTAGGTGAGATGAAGTCAGGCCATTCTCGCTTCCAAGGAGCATTCCAGCTACACTTCTTCCAGGGCATATTTGCTAGTCCTTTTAGCAATCCATTGTACTCAGCATTCTTCTCCAACACCACAACTCAAAAGCATCAACTCTTCTTTGGTCTTCCTTATTCATTGTCCAGCTCTCACATGCATAAGAGGCAATTGAAAATACCATGCCTTGGGTTAGGCACACCTTAGTCTTCAAGGAGACATCTTTGCTCTTCATCACTTGAAAGAGGTCTTTTGCAGCAGATTTGCCCAATGCAATACATTGCCTGATGTCTTGACTGCTGCTTCCATTGGTGTTGATTATAGAAACAAGTAATATGAAGTCTTCAACACCTTTATTCTTTTCTCTGTTTATCATGATGATGGTTATTGGTCCAGTTGTGAGGATTTTTGTTTTCTTTATATTGAACTGTAATCCATACTGCAGACTATAGTCTTTAATCTTCATCAGTAAGTGCTTCAAGTCATCCTCACTTTCAGCAAGCAAAGTTGTGTCATCCGTGTATCACAGGTTGTTAATGAGTCTTCCTCCAATTCTGATGCCACATTCGTCTTCATATAATCCAGCTTCTTAGATTATTTGCTCAGCATACAAATTGAATAAGTATCGTGAAAGGATACAACCCTGACACACTGCTTTCTTGATTTTGAACTGTGCAGTATTCCCCTGTTCTGTTCAAACAACAGTCTCCTGATCTATGTGCAGGTTCCTCATAAGTACAATCAAGTGTACTTGAATTCCCATTCTTCTCTGTAAAAATTATGGCCTTGGAAACCCTATAGGGCAGTTATACTCTGTTCTATAGGGTTACTATGAATTGGAATAGACTCAACAGCAATGAGTTTATTAGACATTACTCTGTAAAATAGAGCAGTCTCAGAGGTATATTTATAACATCTTTAGAGTTAGTTCCCTTTATAATCCCTTTTAATTTTGCAAACCAGTTGTGAATTTCTTTGTCAACCTTGTTTGACTCCTCACAAGTTATATTGCTAGGTATTCCATTGTGTGTGTGTGTGTGTGTGTGTGTAAAATCTGAAGTTATCCATTAAATAGGAGCTCTGGTAGCATAGTGCCTAAGGCACTTGACTGCTAACCAGAAGGCTGGTGGTTCAAATCCACCAGCCACTCCTCAGAAGGAAGGTTGGGCAATCTACTTCTGTAGTGCTAAGTGTTGCTAAGAGTAGGGTCCAACTCGATGACACACAACAACAACAACAACAATTTCTTTACCTAGCGTGATGTCCTTCTCTAAGAACTGGTCCCTTATAATAACATGTGCAAAACATGTGAGATGAAGTCTTGCCATTCTCACTTCTAAGGAGCATATGGAAAAATTTTTCCAAGGCGAAGCAAAGATGTTTCTTTCATAATTGAATAAATTTGTGTTTTGCCACACTTGAACTTAGTTACAGATTCCTTAAGGGTCTTTCTCTTCAGTTTTAATTTTGAAAATTTCAAACTTTTCTTTCAGAGATAAATTTTTCACTCTCTTGTCCATGGCTGTGAAGGAATACACATTTTTAAAGAAGGAAACAAAAAGAGAAGTAAGTTCTTATAAAAATTAAGGAATTGCAATATTATCTTCTCAAAAATGTGAATATCTCACACAAAAATAATAAAAAAATAAAAACTATCAACCTCATTATATGATAGCACATTTCAATGAAATATTTAAGAAAAAAATGTGAGAGAAGAATGGTTTTGATTATCCACACACACTAAATGTATTAAGTGAGGAAATGCTTCTCCATGTTTTGAGCAAAATAAGAAATTTTGCAGGAAAGAATTTCAAGGAAATGAAGAAGTGGATTTTGAAAATTGTAGTAACACATAACAAACAGCTGAAGTGGAACTAAAAATTAAAGATAAGAAGAAGGGTAAAACCTCTGAAAATAAGAGAAAAAAAGTATGCTTTATTAGGTTTTAATGAAAATAAATAAATTTATTGGTACTTCTTACCTTCTTCCAAACTTATGAATGTTGTTCTTCACAAGAAAAAAATTATAAGCAAAAATGTAAAGAACAGATGTACCCAAAGAAGAATAGCTATGCACAGTATGCACTCACACACAGTAACAATGCTAAAAAAGTGGGAGACTAAGTCTTCATCTCTGACTGTTGTACTTCTTAGATCAATTTCTGACTTTTGCATCTGCACTTCCTCATGTTTGAGTTGCAGTATCAGTAATTTTCTGATTTTGTCCCCGTTTCACAAGTACTTGCTTTCAGAGAATAGTTATTAGGCTGAAATATTTGTGTTAGTGGAAAATATTTGCATTTTCCTTCTCTGACAGGTTTCTGCCCTCATAGGTTTTTGACTTTTGCAGGTTTTACTGTAGTTCTTTCTCTCTCTGTCTCCTTTTCCTACTTCCAATATTTTAGAATCCCACAAGTTGGTTTGATAGGTTTTTCCAAATAGAATTTCTTTATATTTTCCTCATCATAAGAATCTTTTCTCTTTTTTAAGGAGAAGAGGGGTCCAGGTTTGTTGGTCCGATAGAGCATGGTGGAACTGCTGAGACTATGGCCCCTAGCTGCCCTTTAGGTCTGGAATTGAAACCACACCTGTGGTTTCCAGCCAAACAAAAGACAGGCATATGAGTTGAACATTTACCT
>NW_006921726.1:7249535-7260370 GCF_000298275.1 Orycteropus afer afer
AAAAGAATCTTTTCTATTTTTTTTGAGCACCCAGTGTATTTATGAGAAGTTATCTTTCCCACGCAACTAAGTATGTTGTTGTTAGTCGTCATTGAGTTAACTGTGACTCACTGCAACCTTATGTATAAGAGAATGAAACACTGCCTGACTCTACACCACCTTCATGATTTTCAGTATGTTTGAGTCCATTTTTTTGTGACTGTTGTGTCACTCCACCTTACTGAGGACTTCCCTCATTTTTGTTGACATACTTTATCCAGTATGATGTGCTTTAGTGGAGATTGCTCTTTCCTGGCAACATGTCCAAAGTAAGGAAGATAAAGTCTTCCATCCTCACTTCTAAAGAACATTCTGATTGTATTTTTTCTAAGACTTTTTATTTTATGTTTTTTTTTTAGTTTTTTATTGGGATTTGGGTAAAAATTAAGATAGGATATTAGTTTCCTAAGATTTATTTTTTTGTTCTGGTAGTCCACGGTATATTAAAATAAGTATAGAAAATGTTAACCCAAAAGACAAAATGTGTCTAAATTTCTAAGCATTTTCTTTTCTTTTTTCATAAAATTTATTTATTTATTTTGTTGAGGATTTACTCAGCAAAACATACACCAGTTCAATACTTTCTACAGGTACAACTGATTATACTCTTCAAGTTGTTCAATCATTCTTACTCTCTTTTTCTGAATTGTTCTTCCCTCATTAACAAAAACTCACTGCCTTCTAAGATTTCTATCTAATATTTTGAGGCTCTTGGTCAATTTAATCTCATATAAATAACTCTCAAAAGGGCATAATGCTCAAGGAAGACTGGCTTTTTTTTTTTTTTTTTAATATTGTTAAGCTAAACTATGGTTCAGTTGTAACATAACACAAGAAATATTTTTGGTTTAAGGTTTAAAGATTATCTCAGGGCAATAGTTTCAGCAGTTCATCCACACTCCATGGCTCCAGAAAGGGGCTTTCCAATTCAGCAATTTTAAAATGTCTTACTATTTTTCCCTTCCTGGTTTGAAGAGTAGAACATTTGTTTATAGCAGGAAGGAAGAGAAAGAGTGAAGGTAGAGTGAAAGGCTCAACAAGTTCCAGTTCAGCCCATGAGTTGCTCCAACATCAATGGTTACTCCAACTTTGCTGACAGGAGAATGGCAGTATAGTATCATCTAGTACTTACAAGACAGTCCCAACGTGGAACAAATGGATAAGTGCTCAATGACTAGCCAAAAGGTTGGTGGTTCAAATATACCCAAAGGTGCTTTAAAAGTCATTCTGGTGATCTGTTTTCAAAAATTCACAGTCTTGAAAACCTTACAGAGCATTTCTATTCTGGTCTCCAAGAGTTGGAACCAACTTGATGGCAATTTACAAGAGTACTAAGAGGTACAGACTCTAGGGTCAGAGGTTGGAATCAAATCCTGAGTTTACTTCACCAGTAGTCATTTAACTTCCTTTGTCTTCCCATCTTAAAATGGGAATAATGACTATTTCATTGAGTTGTTGGTGGAGATCAAAAGAGTTGATATACATCAAGTAATTGTTGTTGTTAGGTGCCTTCGAGTCTCCTCTGACTCTTAGCGACCCTATGCACAACAGAAGGAAACACTGCCCCGTCCTATGCCTGCCTCACTATCCTTGGTATGCCTGAGCCCATCATTGCAGCCACTGTGTAAATCCATCTCACTGAGGGCCATCCCCATTTTTATTGACCCATCACTTTACCAAGCATGATATCTGTGATAGTTGGAGCTGTGTGTCAACTTAGCTGGACCACAATTCTTTGTGGTTTGAGCTGTTGAGGTGTGGTTGTTCCAATGATGGGATCAGATGACTATGTTTTAAGTGGCCAATCTGTTGAGGGGGAGTTTCCCTAGGGGTGTGGTCTGCTTCCAGTATATCCAAGGACATCCTGGGAAGAGAGACATTCTTCTGTGGATCGGGATTCTGTTGTGCTGCCTACAATTGTCTAGGAGTGCACAGTCCACCATTCAGCATGGAGATCTTGGATTCATCATTTGTTGGAGTCAACAGCCAGTGTACTGCCTGCCAGCCTTGAGCTCCTCAGCCCCAGTGGTTGCAAGATCCAGGAAAAGACTCCAGCTTGATGTTTGAGCCAGGAACTTTGGACTTGCCTGCTTCTATAAGTGTGTGAGCTATTTTCCTAAAATAAATTTATCTCTATATATACATACATATAAACTTTACTGTTTTTTGTTTCTCTAGAGAACCCAATCTAATGCAGTAGGCTTCTCCAGGGAATGGTCCCTTCTAACCAAAGGTGAAACGAAGTCTGTCCATTCTCACTTCCAAGGAGATTCCAACTGCACTTCTTGCAAGACAGATTTGTTGGTTCTTTTAGCACTCCATAGTACTCTAAATTTTCTTCATAAACACCACAACTCAAAAGCATCAACTCTTTTTAGGTCTTCCTTATTCATTCTCCAGCTCTCACATGCATGAGGCTATTGAAAATACCATGACTTGGGTTAGCGTCACCTTAGTCTTCAAGGAGATATCTTTGTTCTTCAGCACTTGAAAGAGATCTTTTGCGCCAGATTTGTCAATGCAATCTGTCATCTGATATCTTGACTGCTGCTTCCATTGGTGTTGATTGTAGAATCAAGTAATATGAAGTCCTTGACAACTTCAATCTTTTCTGCATTTATTGTGATGTTACTTATTGTTCCAGTTGTGAGGATTTTGCTTTTCTTTATATTGAAGTGTAATCTATACTGCAAACTGTAGTCTTCAATCCTCATCAGTAAGTGCTTCAAGTCATCCTCACTTTCAGCAAGCAAAGTTGTCTGTGTATTGTAGGTTGTTAATGAGTCTTCTTCCAATCCTGATACCACATTCTTCTTTATATAGTCCAGATTCTTGCATTATTAGCTCAGCATATGGATTGAACAAGTACGGTGAAAGGATACAACCTAGACATATTCTCTTCCTGATTTTAAATAATGCAGTGTACCCTTGTTCTGTTCAAATGATAGCCTCCTGGTCTATCTAAAGGTTCCTCATGAGTAAAATCAAGTGTTCTCAGTTCCCATTCTTCTCATTATTATCCAAACTTTGTTATGATCCACACAATCTAATGCTTTTGTGTAGTCAATAAAACACAAGTAAACATCTTTCTGGTATTCTTTGCTTTCAGCCAGGATTCATCCAACATCAGCAATGATATCCTTCATTCCACGTACTCTTCTGAATCCAGCTTTCATTTCTGGAAGTTCTCATTCAATATATTGCTGCAACTCTTTTTGAATTATCTTCAGTAAGATTTTACTTACGTGTGACATTAGCGATATTGTTTGATAATTTCTATGATTTTATGGGATCACCTTTCTTTGGAATGGGTACAAATGTGGATTTCTTCCAGTCAGTTGGCCAGGTAGTTATCTTCCAAATCTCCTGGCCTAGCTCAGTGAGTGCCTCCAGTGTGGCATCCATTTGTTGGAACATCTCAATAGGTATTCCATCAATTCCCAGAGCCTTGTTTTTGCCAATTCCTTCAGTGCAACTTTGACTTCTTCTTTCAATACCATTGGTTTTTGATCATATGTTACCTCTTGAAATGGATGAACATAGACCAATTCTTTCTGGTAAAGTGACTGTGTATTCCTTCCATCTTCCATCTTGTTTTGATGTTTTCTGCATCATTCATTATATTGCCCATAGAATCTTTCAACATCACAACTAGATCATAAATTTTTCTTCAGTTCTTTCAGCTTGAGGAATGCTGAGTATGTTCTTCCCTTTTGGTTTTCTAACTCCAGGTCATTATACATTTCATTATGATAATTCACTTTGTCTTCTCAAGCTGCTCTTGGAAAACTCTTCAGTTCTTGTATCTTGTCATTTTTTTCCATTTGCTTTAGCTGCTCTAAGTTCAAGGGCAAGTTTCAGACAACCATTTTAGTCTTTTCTTTCTTTCCTGTCTTTTTAATAATCTTTTGCTTTCTTCATGGATGATGTTCTTGATGTCATCTCACAATTCCTCTGGTTTTTGGTCACTTGTGTTCAATGCATCAATCCATTCTTTAGATAGTCTCTAAATTCAGGAGGGATATAACCAAAGTCATATTTTGTCTCTTGTGGACTTCTTTTAATTGTCTTTAATTTGAACTTGAACTTGCATATGAGCAATTGATGGTCTGTTCCACAACCAGCTCCTGGCTTTGTTTTGGCTGAAGATAATGAACTTCTCTGTCACCTCTTGCCACAGATGTAGTCAATCTGATTCCTGTGTACTCCATCTGTTGAAGTCCACTTGTATAGCTACCATTTGTGTTATTGAAAAAAGGTATTTGCAATGAATAAATTGTCAGTCTTGCAAAAGTCTATCATGTTATTGCCAGCATTATTTCTATCAACAAGGCCATATTTTCCAACTACTGGTGATTCTTCTTTGTTACTAACTTTTTCATTCCAATCACCAGTGATAATCAATACATCTTGATTGCATGTTTGGTCAATTTCAGACTACAGAAGTTGGTAAACATCTTTAATTTCTTCATCCTTGGCAGTGGTGGTTGGTGCAAAACTTTTTATGATAGTAGTATTAATAGGTCTTCCTTGTAGGTGTATGGGTATTATCCTATCATTAGCAGCATTGTATTTCTGGATAGATCTTGAAACATTCTTTGTGATGATGAATGCCACACCATTCCTCTTCAATTTGTCATTTCTGGCATAGTAGATCATATGGTTGTCTGATTCAAAATAGCTAAACCAGTTCATTTCAGCTCACTGATGCCTTGGATATTGATCTTTATGGGTTCCATTTCAGTTTTGACAACTTCCAGTTTTCCTAAATTCATACTTCTTACATTCCATGTTCCAATTATTAATGGATGTTTGCAGCTGTTTTTTCTCATTTTGGATTGTGCCACATCAGCAAATCAAGATCTCAAAAGGTTTACTCTATCTACTTCATTAAGGATGGCTCTACTCTTGAGGAGGCAGTTCTTCCCAACTCATATCTTGAGTTCCTTCCGACCTGAGGGACTCATCTTCTGGCACTATGTTAGACAATGTTACAGGGGTATTCATAATTCCAGTAATACATCAGACAATGTTTCACTGCTATCATAAGGTTTTCACTGGCCAATTGATTGAGAAATGGATGGCCTCTTCCTTTTTCTGAGTCTGTCTTAGCCCTGAAGCTCCACTGAAGCCTGTCCACTATAGGTAACCCTGCTGGCATTTGAAACACCAGTGGCATTTGAAACACCAGTGGCATTTGAAACACCAGTGGCATAGCCTTCAGCCTCACAGAAACACCCAAATCACCACAGTACCACAAACTGACAGACAAGTTTGTCTCTCTAAGCTGTTCCAAACTGCTCCACTCACTTCCTGGTCTCCCTCAGCAGCTCCAAACTGCCATCTGCTTCACTCCCTGGTCTGTGTCCCCTTCAAGCTGCTCCAAACTGCACCGCCATTGCCCCTGGCTGGCATCAAGTAATTAAAATAGTAATGTCAAGTAATTAGAATAGCACTATATGCATGCTACCTATTTTTTTTTTTTTTTTAATTTAGTCCCTCAGTTTCTCATGTGTAACATGGAGATGTTTGATTAGGTCTCATACATTCAAATTTATTTCCATGATAAATAGAAGTTAAAATGCATATAAATTCTAATGATTTTTTTAAATGATGATTTAATTCAATTAAGAATTTCGGTGGCATAGTGGTTAAGTGTTTGTCTACCAACTGAACAGTCAGTGGTTCAAACAAGATGTGGCAGTCTGTTTCCATAATGATTTACAGTCTTGGAAACCCTATGGGATAGTTCTATTCTATCCTATAGGGTTGCTATGAATTAGAATTTACTTGACAGCAATAGTTTTTTGTTTTTGTTTTTTACATTTAGTGATTGAGTATTAGATATGACTCAACCATGATTCAAATGTACATGAATGCATACTTTATATTTATTTTCCTTTTGTCAGTAATCCTTCATTACATCAGTTTGGTGATGTAAATTTTTATGGATTAAACTTCAGCAGCTGAACATTGTATGAGTAATGACATTGCACTTCAATTATGAGTGCTACTTGGTCATGTGTGCTAACAGGACACCTGGCAGAGTTAGTTGTGCAAAAGGAGCAATGAACCAGTGGGAAATTCTTGCTGTGCTGTGAACTCATATATGCTAGCCACATTCTTGATAAAAGACCATTCATTGGAAAACTCCTGGGCACACCTTTGGCCCTCAGACCATTTGTAAGTACAGTAGAGCAGAAATAGCACAGCCTGATAGGTCTGGGACTCATTCCACTTATACCTGCTCAACTTTATGAACCAGATTTGGCATTTCTAAGATAATATGGGACAGCAGTAAGGGTTAATGTTAATATAGACAAAGTATCTTGCATAATACTAATAAGTGGTAGTATAGGAGCTCTGGTGGCATACTACCTAAGCCACTTGACTGCTAACCAGAAGGCTGGCAGTTCAAACTCACCAGCCACTCCTAGGGAGGAAGATGGGGTAATCTACTTCCATAGTGATACAGCCTCAAAAACCCAAGAAAGGGTCGCCATGAATTGGGTCCGACTAGATGGCACTTAACAATAACAACAACAAGTGGTAGTATGTGCTTTAAAATTAATGTATAACAGTGAATTCATGCCAACACAAAGCAGAAATCATGTAGACTGGTCTTTGTACATAACCTTAGATAGGGATCCAGCTCTCTTATTTTCTAAGTGTGTGTCTTTTGACAAATTATTTTGAATATCTAAACCACAGCTCCCTGACTTGAAAATTGAAAAATAACATCTGCTGTTATTGTGGTAAAAAAGAAAAATTAAAAATAACATGTATATCATGATTACTTGAAAATGTGGTATAATAAATGATCAAAGCACATGACCTTCCCTGACCATTCTGCAATAGATTGTTTCCTCCTCTCAATTCCTCTATGTCATATATCTGTATATTTTTCTTCCTAAAACTCATTCAATATTTGAAATTTTCTGTAATGTTTTATCTTACATCTTCTTTATGTCATTTCTTTGGCAAAAGCCAGAATTGTCCCTCTTGTTCATAACTCTATGGCCAGTATCTCATGAATGTTAAAAGAATAATAATCATCATTATTATTATGATTCAGATACACAGGAATTAAATGAGAGTGCCATCATCCTTCCAACTATTTTAGTTCTTATTTTGTGCGCATTGAAACTGTTATCCAACATCTCCAAAATGACTATTGTCTTGAATATCTTACATTCTATCAGATCATTTACATGATTTTTTCTTTCAATTCAACAATTCATAATTCATGAATTTTTCTATAAATAGATCCTATTACTGTAGAATAGGTCTTTAAAAAAAAAAAAAAAACCTCACTGCCATAGGGTCAGATCTGACTCATAGCAACCTCTCCTTGGGTTTCTGAGGCAGCATCACTATGGAAGTAGATAGTCCAACCTTCCTTCCAAGGAGTGGCTGGTGGGTTTGAACTGCCACTCTTCGGGTTAGCAGTCAAATGCCATAGGTACTACACTACTAGTGCTCCCTAAATAGGTCTTTACCTTTGTTAAAAGAAATTTCCAACAAAATATTAATTTTTATTTGAACTCATTGGCTTTATTTATAAATTCATGACTCATTACAGAGCCAGAAGAGCCAAAGCAACACTAGATCTTTCTGTTTCATCTGAAATCTCCCAACTACCACAATTAACTCTACCTGCATGAATCTTTTTGTTATAAACACATTGCTATTAAACTAGAGATGCATAAGAAGGTGTTGACTGTACTAAGCCCCTTGTCAGTAAATTGAAACCAAACTAATTTTCTATTGCATTGTAAATGCCCGACCTTCCCAAAAAGCTGAAAAACCTAAGTCAACCAATCCACACTTACCATCTCAACTATAGTATGTGACTTTACTACAAAAATTCCCAGTATCTGGGATATTAAAAGTTTGCAAGCAGACATCTAGATGCAACAAGGGGTCTCTCCTTGTCCAGAGAAAAGAATAATGAAGAAAACCAAAGACACACGGAAACAATTAGTCCAAGAAACTAATAGTATTGTACACCATGTGATCCTCAGCTTACATGACTGTGGGACCAGAACTAGATGGAGCCCAGCTACCACTGTCAACCACTTGGAGGGGCATCTATATAGGAGATATTAGATGGAGTAGGAGAGCAATGTGAAACAAAACTGGAAATCATTGGGGGGAAAAGAAAAGGACCCAATTTGCTGGACTAATAGAGCCTAATAGAACCACTGAGACTATGGCTGCTAGCTGCCCTTCAGGTCTGGAACGAAATGCACTCCTGTGGCTTCCAGGCAAGCAAAAGACAGGCATATGAGCTGAACATTTACATTAGGTAGATACACTAGTTAGATCAATCATGAGCGAATAGAAGGGCTGTGTATACACAGAGAGATGGCTCGGTGGTTAAGAGTGTATCGGGGGGGGGGGAAGGTAACAATAGGGAGGATGTAGAAGAGGAGCTGTTGCATTGTGGCAAACTGTAGTCAATGTCATGAGACAAAGTGTATGTGAGCTGCTGTATGGAAAGTGAATTTGCTCTGTAAACTTTCACCCAAATCACAATAAAAATTAAAAAAAAAAAAAAAAAACCTTCTAGTATGCCATATAAAGGAAGTAACTTCGAACTAACCAATTGCATTTTTCCCAGTGTTACTTCCTTTTTCTTATGTAACTTTGCACATGTAACTTTTCTCAATAATACATTTGAGACATTGAACACCAATGGCCTAACACAGACAAGTTTTGTGATGACATTAAAGACATCATATATAAAGAATTCAAGGTCATTAACAATACAAGAAAAAAATTAAAAGACCAGTATGGATGCCAGAAGAGACTCTGAAACTTATTCTTGAACATAAAGTAGCTAAAGTGAATGGAAGAAATGATTAAGTAGAAGAGCTGAACACAAGATTTCCCAGGGCAGCTCAAGAAGACAAGGTGAAGTATGATAATTTAATGTGCAAAGATGTGGAGTTAGAAAATCAAAAGGGAAAAAACATGCTTGGTATTTCTCAAGCTGAAAGAACTGAAGAAAAATTCAAGCCTCAGTATTGAAGAAGTCTTTGGGCAAAATATTGAAGGCATTCAATGATCTGGATCATAAGAAATTATGGATAATATTGCAAAGAAAGAGAATTCCAGAATACTTAATTGTGCTCATAAAGAATCTGTATGTGTTGACTTCCAGTAAGATGGCGGAATAGGCAGAAAGACTGCACAGACCCTCTTCAACAAAGAAAAGGGAAATCAATTAACAGAGACACAGAAGAAAATCCTGGACCCCTGAGCCTTGAAGGGAAGGATATAGAAGTGCACTAAACCCCAACTAGAAGAAGAATTTGCATGAAAATACCAAAAAGGAGACATACAGAGCTGCAGTCTGACAGCAATCCCGAGTGATCCTGACAGCATAGACAGCTTAGAGATTGCCAAGTGGTGGTAGGACCTAATAATTAACCTAAAAATGAGCTCTGTTAGCCAGGGACTGCACAGAGGACTGCTCTGGTGGCTGGGAATAAAAGGCAAAGCAGCAGTGAAGAGGAAGGCAGGCTGAGCTGTGGCCTTTTGCCTGTCCGGAGGACACAGCCATTTTGAATGTTTACAAGTGGCTTGATAATTTTGGAAATTTAAAGAGACAGCACTCTGTCAGATTCCAGGGGTTTGAGAACAGGTACTGCTTGCCAGTACCCCAAGGACACTCCAGACTTGGAAAGGTGTGAAATTCCCCTTGTTACTCTTATACCCCACACCTGTTTGGTGAACGGAGGTGCAGCCATCCCCCACTCCCACCCACCTTCTGGGCCCACAGGAACTCCTTCCCAGTCTGTGTGCTTGGTCGGAGCCTGGGTGCCCTGCCCTACCCTTCCCAGATTTTTTTCTTTTTAAATTTTTATTTATTTATTTTTTTTCCTCTTTCTTTTTTCTGGTTTATAGTTTGCTTGTTTTTATCTTTTGTAAACTACAATTATTATTAATACTTTTGTCCTTTTTACGATTATTCTTTATTCTTCCTCTCATAGGACCTAGTTTTCAGTTTTTTGTTTTTTTTTTCTTTTCCCTGTTCCTGCATGCAATATTTTCTTTTTCCTTTTTTCTCATGGTTAATGCCATTCCTTGTTTTTCTTTTTGCATTTTTCCCAATTTCTCCTTCATTATTCTCCATTTCTACCTTTTTCTTCTTATTGCCTATACCCAGATATTGCAGGTTTTCTTGTTTTTCTCTTCTTCTTTTTCCCTTTTTTCTTTTTCTTTCTTTCTTTTTTTTTTTTTTTTTTGGTTACTGCTCCTGTGTGATTACATGGTGTATTTTTGTCCATGTGCTTTTAATTTTTTGAGGGTTATTCATTTGTAATTTTTGTCTAACTGAGTGGGAGACAGCAATAGTCCCCATAAGACACAATTACATCCTCACCTCCTGCAACTTCATTTACTGAGAGAGAACCACCATCTTCTTCACCAAAGGGCAATGATAAAAAATCACCAAAAAGAGCCTGAATCACCCTTGGCTACTCTTCACAAACAGTTAAGAGAGATCTAAATACAATAATGCCATGATGTCTCAGAGACAACAGGCCATCACAGTCCACACAAAGAAGGAAAATAAAGTGGTAGAAACAAGGGAACAGGATACAGATCCAGAACACGTCCCTGAGGAAGAAGAACCACTGGAAATCTCTGATAAGGAATTCAAAAGAATTATATTTAAGTATCTTTAAAGGATTAAGACAAAGATCTAAGAAAGCACAGAAAAAAACCTAGAAGAATTTTGGAAGAAAATACAAGAACAAAATGACAAAATAAATGAAAAATTAGAAATG
>NW_006921726.1:7261618-7262343 GCF_000298275.1 Orycteropus afer afer
ATCAAAGGTTGGAAAAAGATATATCAAGCAAATGGCAACTGTAAGAGAGCAGGAGTGGCAAAATTAATTTGTGATCAGATTGACTTTAAGACAAAAACCACCATATGAGACAAAGAAGGACATTATATAATGATTAAAGGATCAATTGAACATGAACATATAAGCATAATAAATATCTATGTATCCAATGAAAGAGGCCAAATATACATAAATCATACTTTAAAAGACGTGAAAAGCCAAATAGATGACTCCACAGTCATAGTGGGACACTTTAATACACCACCTTCTTTGAAAGATAGAACTGGAAAGAAACTCAACATAGATGCAGAAGTGCCAAACAATGCAACCCATCAACTTGGCCTTATAGACATTTACGGAGCACTTCACCCAGCAGCAGCACAATATACATTCTTTTCCAGTGCACATGGAACTTTTCCAAGACAGACCATATGTTAAGCCATAAAGCAAGCCTTAATAAATTTAAAAACATTGAAATACTACAAAACATATTCTCAGATAATAATGCTATCAAATTAGAAATCAATAATAGGAAGATCAACAGAAAAAGAGTAAACACATGAATACTGAACAACACCCTCCTTGAGAAAAACTGGGTAAGACAAGAAATCGAAATTGAAATTCAAAAATTCCTTGAATCAAACAAGAATGAAAACACAACATACCAAAATCTTTGGGACACAGCAAAAGCAGTGATCAGAGGCCAA
>NW_006921726.1:7281934-7284541 GCF_000298275.1 Orycteropus afer afer
TTGTGGATAGGAAGATTGAACATTGTGAAAATGTCAATTCTACCCAACTCAATCTATACATTCAATGCAATCCCAATCCAGATCTCAACAACATCCTTTACAGATATGCAAAAACCAATCACTAACTTTATATGGAAAGGAAAGAGACCTCAGATAAGTAAAGCACTATTGAAGAAGGAAAACAAAGTAGGAGGTCTCATACTGCTGGATCTCAAACCCTACTATACAGCCACAGTAGTCAAAACTGCCTGGTATTGGTTTAATGACAGATACATAGACCAATGGAATAGGATTGAGAACCCAGAAATACATCCATTGACCTATGGTCAGCTGATCTTTGACAAAGGGCCAAAATCCATTCAATGGGAAGAGAATGTTTGTTTCATAAATGGTGCTGCAAAACTGGATATCCATTTGTGGAAAAATGAAACAAGATCTGTACCTCATATCATGCACCAAAACGAACTCCAGATGGATCAAAGACTTAAATGTGAAACCTAAAACTATAGAGTTCCTCAAGGAAAAACTAGGGGCAAATTTTGGGGCCCAATATATGGCATGGTAGCTCTGTTAGCGTAGTGTCTATGGCACTTGACTGCTAACCAGAAGGCTGGAGGTTCAAACCCACCAGCCACTCCTTGGAAGAAAGATGGGGCAATCTACTTCCATAGTGATACTGCCTCGGAAACCCAAGGAGGGATCTCTATGAGTCGGGTCCAACTCGATGGCACATAACAACAGCAACAACAATATATGGCATAAATAGACTCTCAAGGGTAACTCAAAATGCACAAATGGCAGAAGAGAAACCAGATGATTGGGACCTTCTAAAAATTAAATTTTTATGTGCTTCCAAAAACTTTTCCAAAAGAGTCAAAAGAGAACATACAGATTAGGAAAAAATATTTGGTAATAACATATCTGACAAAGGATTTATCTCTAGAATTTATAGAAAACTCCAACACCTCGATAACAAAATGTCAAACAATTCAATTAAAAAATGGGCAGAAGACATGAATAGACACTTCACCAAGGAGGATATTCAAGTGGTCAACAAACATATGATGAAATGCTCAAAACCATTAGCTATTAGAGAGATGCAAATTAAAACAACAATGAGATATCATCTTACCCCAACACTAGTAGCATAAGTCAACAAGACAGTAAATGACAAATGATCATGAGGATGTGGAGAGATTGGGACTCTGACACACTGCTGGTGGTACTGTAAAATGGTACAAATGGTACAACCATTGTAGAAAGCAGTATGGTGATTCCTTCAAAAGTTGGAATTGGAAATATAATTTGACCCAGCCATTCCATTACTAGGTATATATCCTAATGAAGTGGGAGCCGTGACAAGAATGGACATATGCACACCCATGTTCATCGCAGCACTATTTACAATAGCCAAAAGATGGAAACAACCTAGGTGTCCATCAAGTGAAGAATGGCCAAACTATGCTACATACACACAATGGAATACTATGCAATGCTAAAGAATATGTACAATCAGTAAATCACTGCATAACATGGATGAACTCGGAGGACAAGTTGAGTGAAATAAGTCAATCACAAAAAGACAAATATTGTATTAGTCCGTTATTGTAAAAGTCAAGGAAAGGTTTATCTATGGAAGGAAATTTTCTTTGTTGGTTACCAGGGGTAGGACGGGAGGGGAGGGAACACTGTTAGATAAAGTATTGATTTAGATGAAGAGAAGGGCATTGTACCAAATGTGGTGACATTGAGGAAGAGGAAGACATAGAGAGGTGCATGGGAGGTACAGACAACAAAGATGAACCATTTTGCATATACAGTACTGTGTTGTCAGTGAAGGCAAACATGGGTATATGGGTGCATAGATGGGTGAATAGATGAGTGGACAGGCTGAACTAGTAGGTATGTCTATGAAGTAGGGAGTGTACCCAAGAACATGTATAGGGTTGGCAGACAATTGTCCTATAAGTTTATGTGTATGATCTGAATTCCCAGGTGTATAGTAGACCTGACAAGGGGCAAGGTTGTAGTCACTGCTTAGTCACAACCAGCTACCCAGGGGACTGAGTAGTTGAACCTGTGGGCTTGGGACCACAGTCACTGGGATCATCAAGCTCAATTGGCATAACATACTACACAAAACGTTGCTCTACCTCCTACCTTGGTGAGTAACGACTGGGATCTTAAAAGCTTGCAAGCTGCCATGTAGATGCAATGATGGGTGTCTCTGCATTAAGAGCAAAGAAGAATGAAGAAAACCAAAAATTCATGGAAACAATTAGTCCTAATGATTGGTACACCATCCAATCTGTGGCCTATATGACTATTTGACCAGAAGAACTAGGCCGTGCCCTGCTACCACTGTCAAGCACTTGGTAGGGGATCTATGTAGGAGATCCTTGATAGAGAGGGAGAACAATGGGGAACAAAACTGAAAACCATTTGGAGAAAAAATAAAAGGGTGAGAGGGGGTAGGTTTCTGGTCAAATAGAGCTTGGTGGAACCACTGAGACTATGGCCCCTAGCTGCCCTTCAGGTCTGGAATTGAACCCATACCTGTGGCTTCCAGCTAAACAAAAGACAGGCATATGAGTTGAACATTCATCT
>NW_006921726.1:7284831-7298717 GCF_000298275.1 Orycteropus afer afer
AAAAAAAAAAAAAAAAGAGAAAGAATCTGTATGTGGACCAAGTTGTTTGAAAAACACAAGGGGATACTGTGTAGTTTAAAATCAGGAAAGCTGTGTATCAGAGTTGTGTCCTTTCCCCATACTTATTCAATGTATATGCTGAGAAAATTATCTGAGAAGCTGGATTATATGAACAAGAATGTTATATCAGGATTGTAGGAAGGAGACTCATTAATAATCAGCAATGTGCAGATGACACAACCTTGCTTGCTGAAAGTAAAGAAGATTTGAAGCACTTACTAATGAAGTTTGAAGATCATAGCTCTCAATAAAGATTACATGTATCAATAAAGTAAACAAAAATCTTCACAAGAGGACCAATGGACAACATCACAGTAAATGGACAAAATATTGTAAAAAAAATTCATTTTATTTGGGTCAACAATGAAGTCCTATGGAAGCTGAAGAATACATGAATCATCTTCCAGCATGGTCGAATCTGGAGGACATTATGCCAAGTGAAATAAGTCAATTGCAGAAGGACAAATAGTGTTGTTGTTGTTGTTGTTTGCTATCGAGTCAGCCCCGACTCATAGCGACCCCTCCTTGGGTTTCTGAGGCAGCAATCACTACGGAAGTAGGATTGCCCAACCTTCCTTCAAATAGTGAGCCCATTATTGTAAGAAGTAAAGGAAAGGTTTTCTTAGGGAAGGGAACTCACTTTGTTGGTTATCAGGGATGGATCAGAAGGAGAGGGAAAATTTCAGACTAATTGGGGGCCACATGCTGATTTGGGTAAAGGAAGGGATGGTACAGAAAGAGTCTGTGAACAGCATGATAACATTGGGGAAAAGGAGGATACTGTAATGTGCATGTAAAACATAGACAACAGAGGCAAATGCTAGTATATGTGCAATATTGCATCACCACTAACACCAAACACCAGGCCACAGATAAATGCATAGACAGTGAGATCATGTAAGGATCAACAAACAGGAATGTACCCTAGACCAATGATAGATTTAGTTGACGATAATCATGTATAGATATTAATGATACAAAATAACCACAATCAGTACAGAAGCAACAGAAGACAGAGTTGGAGTAATCCCTCAGAGGCAGCCAAACACCTTGGGATAGAGAATCACCAGGCCAGCCAACTCAGGACCATGATTTTGGGGGACACTGGGCTCAACGGGCACAACATAGTACAAAAAAATCTTGTTCTACAACCTACTTTGATGAGTAGCGACTGGGGTTAAACGTTTTCAAGCAGCCATCTAAGATGCAGCTAATGGTCTCCTTTCATCTGAAGTGAAGAAGAGTGAAGACTATCGAGTGCATTTGGAAACAATCAGTTTAAGGATATGATGGACCTCGAGGTCAGAAGAACTAGATAGCTACCAATGCCAACCACTCAGGAATGGATCAAAACTGGAGATCCTGGATAGAGTGGAAGGAATAATGTGGAACAAAACTCAAAAATACCATAATGACTGGTAGGATACAGTCTGGTGGGACTCCTAAGCCCTGGGATACCCTTTGGCCCTGGGATAGGACTTACTCCCAGGGTCTGGCTCTCAGCCTAACAGTAGAAAGACTTATATGCAGAATACTCAACCTAGTGCAATGCACTCACCTACTCTACAGAGATACACCTGTAGGAGCAATTGACCATGAGGCACCAGAGGGGCAGCATTCACATGGAGGGAAAGCTGGACAGACAGGAGTGTATAGTTAACAAGGGCACAGGGAGTGGGGGTCACAGGGAAGGGAGGGGAGGAGAGTGGGTTAGGTTTGGGGGTGGTAATCAAGGCATGAAATAAAATGTACCTAAACTGTTGAATATGAAACAAATTCTGCTCTGTAACTTGAGGGAAAAAAAAAACAAAACTCCTATGGAAATAGCGGTCAAGAAATCAAATGATAAATTATTGCATTGAGCAAATCTGCTGCAAAGGTTTTTTTAAAGTGTTAAAAAGCAAAATGTTGCTTTGAAGACTAAAGTGCATCTGACCAAAGCCATGACATTTTCAATTGCCTCATATGCATACAAAAGCATGATTATGGTTAAGGAAGACTGACAAAGAATTTATGCCTTTGAATTATACCAAAAAGCCAGACTCACTGCCGTCAAGTTGATGCAACTCATAGCTACCCCTCCTTGGGTTTCTGAGCCAGTATCTCTATGGAAGCAGATTGCCTAATCTAGTGTTGGTGAAAAATTTTGAATATACCATAGACTGCCAGAAGAATGAACAAATCTGTCTTGGGAGAAGTACAGTAACTATGTTCCTTAGAAGGCAAAACATCATCTCACATGCTTTGGATGTGATGTTATTAAGAAGGACAAATTTCTGAAGAAGGATATGCTTGGTAAAGTGAGGGTCAGAGTAAAAGAGGAAAGTCCTCAGTGAGATGGATTGACATATGGCTACAACATTGTACTCAAACATAGCAATGATTGTGAGGATGGCACAGGATCAGACAGTGCTTCGTTCTGTTGTATATCAGGTTGCCATAAGTTGGAAGTGACTCCACGGCATCTAACAACAACAGCGGGGGCTTGGAAGCTGCTTTTCACTGGGTGTGGCTCTTTATTAAGGCATGGACCTGAGGTAGGCAGGCTCAGGGCTTGGAGGCTGCTTTTTGCTTGGGGGTGGCTCTATATTAAGGTTTGGGTCTGAGGTGTGCAGGCCAGGGGCTTGGAGGCTCTTTTTGACTTGGAGGTGGTTCTACATTAAGGCTGGGTCCTGAGGTGTGCAGGACAGGAGCTTAGAGATTGCTTTTTGCTTTGGCTGGGGCCTGAGGTGGTGGTTGTTGTTGTTATATGCCGTCAAGTCAGCTCCGACTCATAGCGACCCCTCCTTGGGTTTCTGAGGCAGTATCAATACGGAAGTAGGATTGCCCAACCTTCTTTCCGAGGAGTGGCTGTAGGCAGGTGCAAAGGGATTAAGGACAACTAAAAGAGACAAACTTGTCTGTCAGTTTGTCGTCCTGTGGTGGCTTACATGTTGCCGTGAGGCTGGAGGCTATGCCACCGTGTTGTAAAATATCAGAAAGGTTATCCATGGTGGATCGGTTTCAGCAGAGCTTCTGGGCTTAGACAGATGCAGAAGAAGGAAGAGGCCATCCATTTCTCAAAGAATTGGCCAGTGAAAGCCTTATGAATAACAGTGAAACACTGTCTGATATATTACTGAAAAACTATGAACAGCCCTGAAACATTGTCCAACATAATTCCAGAAGGTGAACCCATAAGCTTGGAAGGCACTCAAAATTTGACTGGGGAAGAGCTAACTCCTCAGATTAGGGATAACCTTAATGACATGAATAGAGTAAAGCTTTTGGGACCTCCACTGGCTGATGTGGCAGGACTCAAAATGAGCAGAAACAGATGCAAACAGCCATTAATAATTAGAACATGGAACATATGAAGTATGAATCTAGGAAAATTGGAAGTTGTCAAAAATGAAATGGAACACATAAAGATTGATATCGTAGGCATTAGTGAGCTGAAATGTACTGATTTTGGCCATTTTGAATCAAACAACCATACAATCTACTATGCTGGGAATGACAAATTGAAGAGAAGTGGTGTGGCACTCATTATCATAAAGACTGTTTCAAGATCTGTCCTGAAGTACAATGGTCTCAGTGATAGGATAATATCCATACACCTACAAGGAAGACAAGTTAATATTGTCATTATCCAAATTTACACACCAACCACCAAATGCAAAGATGAGGATATTGAAAATTTCTACCAACTTCTGCAGCTGAAATTGACTGAACATGCAATCAAGATTTGTTGATTATCACGGGTGACTGGAATGCAAAAGTTGGAAACAAAGAAGAGTTATTAGTAATTGGAAAATATGGCCTTGGTGATAGAAATAACACTGGAGATCGCATGATAGAATTTTTCAAGATGATTGACATATTCATTGCAACAACATAAGTGATGATTATACCATGGACTTCACCAGATAGAATACATAGAAATCAGATTGACTACATCTGTTGCAAGAGACAAGGGAGAAGTTCAATATCTTTAGCCAAAACAAAGCCAGAAGCTGATTATGGAACAAACCATCAACTGCTCATATGCCATTCAAGTTGAAGTTGAAGACAATTAAAATAATTCATGAGAGCCAAAATATGAGCTTGATAATATCCCTCATGAATTTATAGATCATTTAAAGAACATATTTGATTCATTGAACACAAATGACCAAAAACTAGAGGAATTATGGGATGACATCAAGAACATCATCCATGAAGAAAGCAAGAGGTAATTAAAAAGACAAGAAAGGAAGAAAAGAGCAAAATGGGTGTCAGAAGAGACTCTGAAACTTGCCCTTGAGAGGAGAGTAGCTAAAGAAAATGGAAGAAATGACAAGATAGAAGAGCTGAACAGAACATTTCAAAGAGCAGCTCAAGAATACAAAGCCAACTACAATAATGAAATGTGCAAAGACCTGGAGTTAGAAAACCAAAAGGGAAGAACATGCTCAGCATTTCTCAAGCTGAAAGAACTGAGGAAAAAATTTAAGCCTCAAGTTGCAATACTGAAGATTCTATGGGCAAAATATTGAATGATGCAGGAAGCATCAAAAGAAGATGGAAGGAATACACAGAGTCACTGTAACAAAAAGAATTGATCTTCATCCATTTCAGGAGGTGGCATATGATCAAGAACCAATGGTATTGAAGGAAGAAGTGGAAGCTGCACTGAAGGAATGGGCAAAGAGCAAGTCTCCAGGAAATGATGGAATACCCATTGGGATGTTTCAACAAACAGATGCCTTGCTGGAGGCATTCATTTGGTTATGCCAAGAGATTTGGAAGACAGCTACCTGGCCAACTGACTGGAAGAGATCCATATTTGTACCCATTGCAAAGAAAGGTGATCCCACAGAATGTGGAAATTATAGAACAATATCATTAATATCGCACAAAGTAAGATCTTACTGAAGGAAAGGTGATCCCACAAAATGTGGAAATTATTGAACAGTATCATATGCAAGTAAAATCTTACTGAAGATAATTCAAAAATGGTTGCAGCAGTATTTTGACAGAGACCTTCCAGAAATACAAGCTGGATTCAGAAGTGGACATGGAACAAGGAATATCACTGCTGATGTCAGATGGATCTTAGCTGAATGCAAAGAATACCAGAAAGATGTTTTGTTGTTGTTGTGTGCCATTGAGTCAGACCTGACTCATAGCGACCCCTCCTTGGGTTTCTGAGGCAGTATCACTATGGAAGTAGATTGCCTCATCTTCCTTCTGAGGTGGGTTTGAACTGCCAGCCTTCTGATTAGCAGCCAAGTGCCTTAGATACTATGCTACTAGAGCTCCCAGAAAGATGTTTAGTTATGTTTTATTGACTATGGAAAAACATGTGATTGTGTGGATCATAACAAATTATGGATAACACTGAGAAGAATGGAAATTCCAGAACAGTTGATCGTACTCATGAGGAACCTGTACATATATCAGGAGGCTGTCATTCGAACAGAGCAAGGGGGTACTTCAGTGTTCAAAATCAAGAAGGGAGTGTGTCAAGGTTATATCCTTTCACCATACTTATTCAATTTGTATCCTGAACAAATAATCCAGGAAGTTACATTATATGAAGAAGAACATAGCATCAGGATTGGAGAAAGAATCATTAATACCTTTTGATACACAGATGATACAACTTTGCTTGCTGAAAGTGAGGGTGACTTGAATACTTACTGATAAAAATTAAATACTACAGTCTGCAGAATGGATTACACCTCAATACAAAGAAAATTAAAATCCTCACAATTGGTCCAATAAACGGCTTCATAGTGGGTGGAGAAAAGATTGAAATTGTCAAGGATTTCATATTACTTGGCTCTACAATCAACACCGACAAAAGCAGCATTCAAGACATCAGAGGACGTATAGCATTGGGCAATTCTCTTTCAAGTGATGAAGAAGAAAGATGTCTCCTTGAAGACTAAGGTGTGCCTAACCCAAGCCATGGTATTTTCAATCACCTCATAGGCATGTGAGAGCTAGACAATGAATAAGGAAGACCTAAAAAGACTTGATGCTTTTGAGTTGTGGTGTTGGAGAAGAATGCTAAGAGTACCATGGACTGCTAGAAAGACTAACAAATCTGTCCTGGAGGAAGTGCAGCCAGAATGCTCCTTAGAAACGAGAATGACCAGACTTTGTCTCACCTACTTTGGTCATATTGTCAGAAAGAACCATTCTCTGGAGAAGGATATCATACTTGGTAGAGTGGAGGGTCAACAAAGAAGGGGAAGGCCCTCAACAAGATAGATACACACAGTGGCTGCAAAGATGGGCTCAGGAATAGCAAGGATCATGAGGCTGGCACAGGACCAGGCAGTGTTTCATTCTGCTGTGCATAGGGTCACTATGAGTTGGAGATAACTTGAAGGCACTTAACAACAACAACAACAACAGTGTTGCTTTAAAAAGATTATTTGCTCATTCATTATACATACTAAGGAATATAAATAAAAGCTGCCTTTGAAAGTTTCAAGACATCTTCTGACTTCAGTGTACTTCCTAGGAGACAATGAGTATGTATGGAGAAAGTACAGATAGGAAAGAAATGGAAGGGGTTTTAACTTAAATTTATCCTTTGGAAGAAAAAAAAAATACATTGATTGCTTTATGGTCTTTTTTTTCTGGTTATATTACACCTCAAATTTCTAGACTATCACATCAAGTTTGATGGTACATTATCAAGTTCTTTAGATTTATAATAATATAACTAACTACATATAACAAGAGTTCATAGATAATTTTGCACAAAATATCTTAACTTGTCACACAAAGTTCTAAAATGATCTTGTCCATTTTAGAGAGGCCATGAGTGGAGCTTTGGTAGCATTGTGCCTAAGGCATTTCACTGCTAACCAGAAGGCTAGTGGTTCAAACCCACCAGCCACTCCTTGCAAGAAAGGGAGAAAGGGTGGGCAATCTACTTCTCTAGTGATACTGGCTTGGAAACTCAATGAGGGGTCACTATGAGTCAGATCTGACTTGACAGCAGTGAGTTTGGTTTTTTGGTTTAGTGTAACATGCACAGGGTCTCTCTCTGCTGAATAATTTGAACATGGGTGAGCCCACAGTTTTATCCAATCTGGCCATCCACTGCCATAAAGTTGACTCCAACTCAAAGCAACCTCATGTATATTGGAGTAGGGTTTTCAACAGTTGAATTTTTCAGAATTAGATCACCATGTCTTTCTTCCAAAATGTCCCTGGGTGGATTAGACTTTCAAACAGTGGTTCTCAAACAGTGGTGTTTTACCCCAAGGAAAATCAAACCCACTGAGTTGATTCTAACTCATAGTGAACTGAAAGGGCAGAGTAGAATTTTCCCATAAGGTTTCCAAGGCTATATATTCTTAACAGAAGAAACTCCCACATCTTTCTTCCACTGAGTGGCTGGTGGGTTTGAACCAATGACCTTTAGGTTAACAGCCAAGCTCTTTAACCCCTCATCTACCATGAATCCTTGTTTAACTCCAGACTTGATGAATTAGAAACTCTGGGGATGGGGTCCAAAGGTCAAGCCCTTCAGGAGATTCTAAGGTTGACTGACATTTGAGAACCACTGTCTATTGTCCTCTCTTTTGAATGGATATAATCAAAACCTCTCTTTTCTAATTATCCAGCAATAGCTTGAATTTGTTTAAATCAGAGTCCATCCTTGGATCAAACTCAGCCTGGCTTATGTAAATCACTGAGTTAAAATCTTTGTAGTGCTAAAAAATGAAGTATTCAAATATTCATTATGACCATACTCATAGCAAGAAAAATAATAGTTCCCTTATTAGAGTCAGTTGGGCTTTCTAAATAGAATTCTTAGAAAGATACAGGAGTAGGGTTGGATTTAAGTTACTGATTTCCAACAAATTTAAAATATTGGAAATATTGGAAAACCGGAGATTAAAACTTTTAAGTATGCAAATAGGCAAAGATGCTTTCATACAGATTCCTTGCTGGGGTCACATAATTTAGTCAGAAGAGCAGCTTATTTGTGTGTGTGTGTGTGTGTATATATAACTATCTATATATGTGTGTATATAACTATCTCTCTATACACATATATCTACATACATATCTGTCTATCAGTATATTTATATTGGGGGAGAGAACATTGATTAATGTTTAAAATAGTAAATAAATGAGTTAACCAGAAACCATGATCTAGCCGTTCCACTCCTTACTATTTAGTTAAGAAAAGGAAAGTATGGGCAGCCCTCATTTTAGGAACAAGTTTTGCTCCCAAGTGTGTCTTTAACCCTTTCATGATCCCAGGACAAATAGCACTTACCTGAATTTACCTCCTCTGGGGTTTATTGCTTTGCCACTGACAGTGCATGCAACCTTCAGGAAGGGACATGTGTAATTGTTCAAAATGGAAGAAATGAGTGTTTGCCACGCATTACTGTTTTTTAGGGTCTTATTTGAGGCATACATCCTAGAGGTGTGATTTTACAAAACTTTTGTCTCTTTTGGCATTTTTATTGGGAGATAAGACTTGTAAGTATATCTCCAGGTTCCTGTGAATTATTTAAAGAGTTCTGCTGTTGCAGTGGTTAAAGCATTTGGCTGATAACCAAAAGGTCACCGGTTTGAACTCACCAGTTGCTTCATGGGAGAAAGATGAGGCAGTCTGCTCTTGTAACAATTTACAGCCTTGGAAACCCTATGGGGACTGTTCTACTCTGTCCTATAGGTTCACCATGAGTCAGATTCAACTCAATGGTGGTGGGGTTTGGAGCACTACTTGGAAGTTGCCTTTCTTACAATGGTTGTAAGCTCACAAGAATATTGCATTTTCAAGTGCCCTAAATTGTATGCACCTATGTGTGTGTCTCATAATTTTGCCCCCAAGGTCCAGAGTAAGAAGTGTGTCTCATATAATCCTCACCCAAAGCCCAGAGGGTCAAGTTGGTGTTGTTGGGTGCCATCGCAATAGTCACTCTTCCTATCCATGAGCATGGTATGTTTTTCCATATATGCAGATCGCTTATGGTTTCTTGAAGTAGTCCTTAAAGTTTTTTTGTACAGGCTTTTTGAGATCCTGGTAAGATTTATTCCCAAATATTTTTTTAAAAAACTATTGTAAATAGGTATGATTTCTTTATTTCTTTTTCAGCAATCTCTTTGCTGCTGTAGAGGAATCCAAGTGATTTTTGAATATTGATATGGTATCTTGTGACTATGCTAAATCCCTCAATTAGTTCCAGTAGATTTTTTACTGAGTCTCTTGGGTTTTCTAGGTATAGGATCATATCATCAGCAAATAGGATAGTTTGACTTCTTCCTTACGATTTGGATGCCTTTGATTTCCCTTTCTTGTCTTTTTGCCCTGGTTAGGACTTCCAGTACAATGTTGAATAGAAGTGGTGATAGAGGACATCCTTGTCTGGTTCCTGTTCACAAGGGGAATGAGTTCAGTCTCTCTCCATTGAGAATAATGTTGGCTGTTTATTTTTATTTATTTATTTTTTAAAATTGTGATTTGGGTGGAAATTTACAGAGCAAATTCACTTTCCGTACAGCAGTTCACATACACTTTGCTTCATGACATTGACTACAATTTACCACAAAGCAATAGCTCCCCTACCACTTCCTCCTGACAGTTACCTCTTCCCTGTGTCCTTCCCTCCATGCACTCCTGCCCCCTGAGCTATGTCCCTGTGCATACACAGCCCTTCTATTCTCCCATGATTGTTCTCTCCAAGGAGTGTATCTACCTACTATAAATGTTCACCACTTATGCCAGTCTTTCATTTGGCTGGAAGCCACAGGGGTGGGTTCAATACCAGACCTGAAGGGCAGCTAGGGGCCATAGGCTCAGTGGTTCCATCAGGCTCTATCAGACTGGCAAACCTGGTCCCCCCTTTTGTTTTTCTCCAAATGATTTTGAGTTTTGTTCCACATTGTTTTTCCACTCTATCCAGGATCTCCTATATAGATTCCCTTCCAAATAGTTGACAGTGGTAGCCAGGCATCATCTAGTTCTTCTGGTCTCATAATCGTATAGGCTGAGAATCCCATGGTGTACCAGTCGTTTGGAATGATTGTTTCCATGAATCTTTGGTTTTCTTCATTCTTCTTTGCTCTGGACAATGAGAGACCCATTGTTGCATCTAGATGGCAGCTTGCAAGCTTTTAGGATCCCAGTCACTGCTCGACAGAGTAGGAGCTGGAAAAATGTTCTTATGTAGTATATGATGCCAATTGAGCCTGATGTCCCCTATGACTATGGTCAAAAGCCCACAGGTCCAACTACTCACTCCCTCTGGGTATCTGACTGTGCCCAAGAAGTGACTACAAACTTGTCCCTTGTCAGCTCTACTATACTCCTGGGAAATCTTATAGAACATAGCAATACACTTGTAGAAACATTGTCTGCCAACCCTATACATAGTCTTGGGCACACTCCCTCCTGCATAGACATACCTGATAGTTTTGCCTGTCCACCCATCAGTATTAATCTTCAAGATTTCTATCTGTAGATTTTGTATCATTTCTAATTTTTCTTTTATTTTGTCATTTTGTTTTTGTATTTTCTTCCAAATTTGTTCCAGAGTTTTGTCTGTGCTTTCCTTAACTTTGTCAGTGTTTTCCTTGATCTCTCTCTCCATTCTTTGAAGGAATCTAAATATAATTCTTTTGAATTACTTATCAGGGAGTTCCAATGCTGCTGCTGCTTCAAGGATGTGTTCTGGGTCTGTATTCTGCTCCCTTGTTTCTACCACTTTATCTTGCTTCTTTGTGTGGAAGTGATGGTTTGTTGTCTCCGAGACATTGTGATGTTGTTGTATTTAGATACTTCCTAACTGTTTGTGAAGAACACTTAAGGATGAGTCAAGCTCTTCTTGGTAACTGTTTATTGTTGGCCAGTTGGTGGAGAAGGAAATGGTGGCTGTTACTCAGTAAGTGCAGCTGCTGGAGATTCAGGTGTGGTTGCATCATATGGGCATGGCTGCTGTCTCCCACTCAGTTAGAGAAAAACAATAATTGAAAACTATCTAAAAAGTAAAAGCAAGCAGACAAAAACACACTGCACAAACACACAGAAACAATCACCAAAAAAAAAAGAAAAAAGAAAGAAAGAAGTGTGTATGGGGGAAACCCACAGTATTTTGGGGATGAGGCAATAAGAGAGAAGAGGTAGAGCAGGAAGATAATGAAGAAAAAAATTTGAAAAATGCAAAAAGCAAAACAAGAAACATGGTTAACCATGGGAAAGAAATCAATGGGATTCAGGAACAGGGTAGAGAGAAAAAGCTGAAAATAGAACCTGGGAAAGGGAAAGAGGAAAGGGAAGAATAAAGAATAATAATAATAAGGATGATCAAAATAATAATAATAATAGTAATAATTTTAAAACAGAGAAAAACAAACAAACTGAAAAAAAGGGGAAAAAAATAAATCTAGGTAGGGAGGGTCAGTGAGCCCAAGCTCCATCAGAGCACACTGAGATAGAGTTCCTACAGGTCCAGAAGGTGGGTGGGAGTGAGGGATGGCCACACCTCTGTTCACCAAGAGGGTGTGGGGTATAATAGTAACAAGAGAAATATCACACCTTTCCAGTCATTCCTGTCAGGAATGTCCTTACAGGTCCGGGCAAGTGAAGCCTATTTTTGGGTCCCTGGAATCTGAGAAAATGCTGTCACTTTAAATATCCAAAATGGTCAAATCTCTTGTAAACGTTCAAAATGACTGTACCCTACGGACAGCCAAAAGTCCACAGCTCAGCCCGTCTTCCTCTTCTGTGTGTCCCTTTTTATTCACTGTCCAACGGTACAGTCCTCCATGCAGCCCCTGGCTAGCAGGGCCAATTTTTATGTTAATTCTTAGGTCCTAACACCACAAAAACAAACAACAACACCACTTGGCAATATTGAAGCTGTCTGTGCCGTCAAGATTGCTGATAGCCCGCAGCTCTGTATGTCTTCTTTATTGCTGTTTTTCATGTAGGTTCTTCTACTAGTTGGAGTTTAGTGCACTTTTGAATCCTTCCTTTCAAAGTTCAGTGCTACAGGATTATCTTCTGTATCTGTGTTAATTGGTTCCCCTTTTCTTTGTTGAAGAGGATCTGCATAGTTTGTCTGCTTATTCTGCCATCTTACTTGAGCTCTGTTAGGTGCCTTTGAGTCATTCTTACTCATAGCCACTGTTTGTACAACAGAATGACACACTGCCTGTTCCTGTGCCATCTTTACTATCTTTGCTATGCTTGAGCCACGGTGTCAATCCATCGCCCTGAGGGTCTTCCTCTTTTTTTGCTGACTCTCTACTTTACCAAGCATGATATCCTTCTCTAGGGCCTGGTCCCTTCTGAATGACCAAAGTATGTGTGTGTGTGTGTGTGTGTGTGTATACACACACACACACACATATACAGTATTTTCAATGCAAATAATGTATGTTATACTGTTTTTTTGTAAATCACACAACCCCCTTGTGCATTGCTTTCCTATGAGTGCTATGTGTATTATATGTGTATCTATGTTATTTCTGTAGATGTGTTATATCCAAAAGCACAGTGTGTGTGTATATATATGCATGTTAATATATATATCTACACATATATGTAGATATATACATATACATATAATAATGCATCACTTAACACTCATGATACATCTGTGCAATGAACTGTTATGTGATTGGGACACTGTGCAAACACCATATCATTTATAAGCAGTCCCTGGGTTACAAACAAGTTCTGTTCCTAAATCTGTCTTTAAATCAGATTTGTACATAAATTGGAACAGTTATATATGGTTCATATGTAATGTCAGCTAGTCAAACATTTGTCTTAATATATGGTGTATAGTATATCTTTCTATGCATAGAAAATATTTTAAAAAATACTTCCAGATACACTAAAATATATTTAACATAATAATATGATAATTGTTATTGTTGTTGTTATGTGCTGTCGAGTAGGCCCCGACTCATAGTGACCCCTCCTTGGGTTTCCGAGGCAGTATCACTACGGAAGTAGGATTGCCCAACCTTCCTTCCGAGGAGTGGCTGGTGGCTTTGATCCGCCAGCCTTCTGGTTAGCAGTCAAGTGCTTTAGCCACTATGCTACCAGAGCTCCTAATATGATAATAATAATGTTTTAATGCATGTCACCAAGTAGTTCCTATTTGTTATTACAAACGCTTGTATGTACTTCAAATTTTTAATTTAATAGGCTTTAGAGAGGTTGGGACCATGGATAAGTATCTGGTCAGACATTATCCTAATGGACATTATACAGTGCATGCTTGAGTACATACAGTCTGACTGCATATATATTTTCTTCAGGCAACATCCACTCACATATTCATCCATAGTCCCATAAGATTATATCAATCAGAAATCCTGATTGAAAAATGGGACAATGCAGACATAATTGGATATAGTGAACACAACAGCTTCCCACATGAACATATATATCTCATATCTCTTATATAAAAACTATTGCATTGCCAGACATATAATTGTACAGTGCATATATAACCTATAATACATATGTCTTGATAATCATATTAAAAGCCTATGTTACTGGTTTATATATATACTGTACTATAATTTCTATCCTTTCCCTATTTATAAATAAAATGTTTAGTATATAACTGTATTCTTCAACTCATAGGCACCCTACTTATAAATAAAATGTTTGTTGTATACCTGTGTATTCTTCAACTTATAGGCCCCAGTATCCATCTTATGTATTGTGCATCTCTTGAGTGTTGTAGTGTTATCTCTGCTTAGTTTTTTTGGTTAAGACACTTGCCTGCTAACCAGACGGCTGGCGGTTCAAACCCACCAGCCACTCCTCGGAAGGAAGGTTGGGCAATCCTACTTCCGTAGTG
>NW_006921726.1:7299327-7299872 GCF_000298275.1 Orycteropus afer afer
TATATACACTTGTATATGAAAAGCTATCAAGTGTACATTTTAAAGATGTGTATTTCATTGTACAATAATTATATCTCACTAAAGTTGTTCAAAGTTGAAATTAAAATAGCTACATGCAGATAATATCTACAGACCTTGATAGAAAAATGAACCCTTACCATCAGTTGTGGTGACTTCAGTGTCCATCTAGGTGATCCAACCCAAATCCTAGTTTCACTGTTTGACCACTTCATTTCCAACAAATCTTTCCTTCACTCCATCTCTGCCACTAGTCACATCTTAGACTAGCTTTTAAAATTGTAAGCCACAACCCATTAATATATGTTTAATTAATTTAGTACATTGCAAGCCATAATTTTAACAAAATAGACTAGAATAGACTGGAAAATACTAGAGTGCATTTTAGTGCATTTCTGTAGTAAGGGTCAGTATTGTTTTTTTGTTTTTTTTCATACACATTTTTTTTTTTTTAATTAGGATTTGGGTGAAGATTTACAGAGTAAATTCACTTTTCATACAGCAGTTCACATATACTTTGTCTCATG
>NW_006921726.1:7307384-7317592 GCF_000298275.1 Orycteropus afer afer
TTTTTATATATATATATTACTGTAGGTCAAAGTCAAATAAAGTTTTAAAAGTACTGTCTTGGATTTAATCATCACCAATAACTGCACAGTTTTCAAACGTTCAATTTCAAACATTCTGCCTTCTAATCATTACATTCTATATTTTCATAGTCATTCACTTCAAATCCATTTGTTTTATCATTTTTCACTGGTTGCTACCCATGCATGGGCTTCTCCACCACTCAGCATAGATTCAATGGTTCAATGGTTTTTCATATAATCCCTCCCTTGAATCTTCTTTTATTTAACTCTCTTTTCTTATTTTAGTATTTGTTTAACAAATTCCATTCTGGTCAGTTCCCCATCTTTGTCTATTTCAGCCTGCACACACACAACTAAACACAGCTTAAGACAACTGAGCAACTGAGCTTATTTCTTATATTTTAAGTAATCTTGAACTTAAAGTTCAAGAAATAAGCTTATTGCTCAATGGGTTGTGTACACTTTATTTCCCACAAAATTTATTCTCCCATTCTTACTGCTATTAGCTGCCAAAGAGTTGGCCATGAATTATGGTGACATCATTCACAATGGAACAAAACTACCTATTCTTGTACCCTCCCCATGATCAGTTGCAGATCAGACCATTGTGATTGATAGTTTTCATTAGCTGATTTTTTTGGAAGCAGATTTCTAGTCCTTTCTTCCTAGTTCATATTAGTCAGGAACATAAGCTAAAAATTATTCAGCATTATAGCAACATGCAAGCCTCCACTGAAAGATTGGTGGTGGCTGTGCATGAGGTGTATTGTCCAGGTATGCACCTGGGTCATGTCCTGGGTCTCCTAGGTGGAAGGTAAGAATTTTACTGAACCACCACTGCCTCACTCCTATTGTTGTTGTTAGATGATAATGAGTTGGTTCCAACTCATATGATCCTACATACAACAGAAGGAAACACTGCCCAGTTCTGCATCATCTTCACAATCTTTGCTATGCTTCAGCCCATTGTTGCAGCCACTGTATCAATCTATCTAGTTGAGGGTCTTCCCCTTTTTTTGCTAACCCTCTACTTTACCAAGCATGATATCCCTCTCCAGGCTATAGTCCCTTCTGGCAACCTGACCAATATATGAGAATGAAGTCTTCTCATTCTTGCTTCTAAGGATCATTCTGGCTGTATTCCAAGACATGTTTGTTCTTCTGGAAGACATGGTATTTTTAATGTTCTTTGCCAATACCATAATTCAAATACATTGATTCTTCTTTAGTCTTCCTTATTCACTGACCAGCTTTCACATGCATATGAGGTGATTGAAAATACCACGTCTTGATCAGCATATCTTAATCTTCAAAGTAACATCTTTGTTCTTTAACATTTTAAAGAGTACTCTCATTGTTAGAGAACATTATTTCACACCTTTTCTCCTTGGTTCCAACCTCCTCCACTAACCCTATCACTCTACCTTGAGAAAACAAAGAATGAAACAAAGAAAAATCTAGCAAGAAAACAATACACTGAGGCTCTTGATGAGTTAAAAGTAAAATTGAAATGGGAACCTGAAACAGAAAGTGCTGCATGGTCAAAGCATAAGATACTTGATAGAAAGAAAAACTTCACTTGCTCATCACCAAATGATCATTTTGCCTGTGCGTGTACCTACATATTCTACAATAACTTTAGCTTCTGCCTAAACTATTTATTTTGCTTGGATGCCAGCTTCCCTCATTTCTCACCTACCAGGGATTTAGTCCTTGTAATTATTCTCTCTCTCTCTGTGGAATAAGACGTTGTTATCAACATAAAAAACACATATCTCACATTTAAAAAAAAAAATCTTCCCTTTTATGTTGGAGAATGTCTTGTGTATGTTTTTACCACAAAAAAAGTAAAAAAAAAAAAAAAAAGAAAACCTTCCTCATCTTGTTCAATTCCCACCTTATCTCTTTGCTCCCTTTTCTTTGCCAAACTTCTCTTACCTAAGATTATTTTTCTCTCTCTGAGATCATTTCCATCAGGAAACAAGCAAGATGCATGTGCATATTTCCTATCTGTCAAAATAAAATCCTTCCTATGTACTATCAATCTAATAAAACCACTGTTATTGTCAACAACAAAGTTTATCTTACTAAACTCAGTGGACAATTCTGCTTTTTGTTTCTTTTCAATCAAAAGCACTATTTGATGCAATTAACACAATTGACCTTACTTTAAACAAATTCTTCCTTGGCCTCATTTTGTCATGCTAATTTTCTTCCAACCCCAGTGGCTGCTGTTTCTTATGTTTCTTTCCTGGCTCTTCTCCCTTTTTCCAGTCTTTTATATAGGAATACCCAAGAACTCACACTTTTGTCCTCTTCACTCCTCAGGACATTATTAAGCCTATTCCTGTGGTTTTAAATGCATTTGATAAGCTGGTGGCATTCACTTTTATATCTCTAGTCCCAGTTTCTTCCCTGAGTCTGTTTGACATTGTTACATGAATGTCTAATAAGCATCTCAAATTTAGAATGTCAAAACTACTCCTGATTCCCACTTCCAAACTATTACATAACCTGTGCTTCCCTATATATTACCCATTTATATAAATGGAACATTCATTCTTTCAGTTCCTCAGGGCAAAACCTTAGAAGTTTCCTTTATTCCTTTCTTTCCCTTACATTCCACATTTAATCCATTAGGAGATGCCATTGGCTTTCTCTAAAATATATTTCAAATCTCCTTTCTTAGTTTTTCTTCACAGTCATAAATACCCACCTTGTTCTTCTCCATCTGCAAGAATTTCACTCCTTTGAAAGACCCTTCTCAAATTCCATTTACTTAGAGAATTCTTGGGGATCTATCTCTTTTATTTGAACTCATTCTCAGTAAACTTAATGCTTAATAATTAGTGAACATTTAATCATTATCTCACCTGAGATTGAGAAGACAAGGCTGCCCCCATCACATATTAGTAAGAACCTTATTTGTTTCAGAGGTGGAGAAAATGGCCACTGAGACCTCATTCCAGGTCTATGTGATCCTTTGGTAAGACCTGAGTTGTGGCCAATGTTGTAGTTTCAATTCTGATGCTGACTTGACCCAGACTCCATCCCTGCTTGGACATCTGACTGCTGCCCATTCAACTTCACCTCTTCAAGCCCACTGACATTTAACACCAAGTCCATTTAGAAAATAATTTTGAACAGAGCACCAGTGTACCTGGCTTAAAGATAGATGATAAATCCAAACCAAACCCACTGCTACTGAGTCAATTACAACTCATAATCACCCTTTAGGACAGAGTAGAACTGCCCCGTAAGTTTTTCCTGGCTGTAATTCTTTATGGAAGTAGACTGCCTCATCTTTCTCCTGCAGAGTGGCTGGTTGGTTCAAACCACCAACCTTTTGAATAGAAGCTGAATGCTTTAACCACTATGCTCTGGTAGAGCCTCTTGCAGATGATAAAAATAGCCAGCAAACAAATGTTGGCCAACTGTGGAAGGACCAACCCAGTGCCAATACTTAGAATGGCTTTTGGCTTTTCTATTTCCTTAATATGCTCTATCTACCTATCACAAAATTTTACAATCCTTTCTTTGCAAGAGAGTTTATATTTATCTTTTCCTATTTGTACTCTTTGCCAGTGTTGCAGTTTGGGATTATGTAATTTCATGACTGGCATACATTGCCTCTCCACCGGGTTGCCAACTTCAAGTTTTCCATTCTAACCAGCATACAGCTCTCAAAGTAATTTTCTAAAATACTACCTTCATTTTTCTTGGGGTGAAAAACAAGAAATCAGGCACTTGAATTTGATGGCTGGCGATCCTGGACACTAGATTTTTTTTTGGTTGTTTGTTTTCACTTGTTTGTCTATAAAGGAATCTGAGTTTGTGTAGTCAGGTAGATTTATATTTCACGCAGGGTGAATCAACCTTCTAGTCTCTGAATATTGTGATTGAAGTAAGTTTCAAATGAGAGGAACATAATTTCCATGATGATTATTAATAATTTAAAAAGAAAAGAAACTCACTGCCATCAAGTTGGATCCAACACATAGCAACCCCTCCTTGGGTTTCCAAAGCAGTATCACTATGGAAGTAGACTGCCCAACCTTCTTTCTAAAGAGTGGCTGGTGGGCTTGAAACCACCAGCTTTCTGGTTAGCAGTCAAATGCCTTAGGCAATATGCTACCACAGCTACCATGAATAATAAAGCTTATAGAAGTATTTTTGAATGGAGTAGTTCTGGTTAGGTGGTGCAATAGGCAGACAAACTACACGGACCCTCTTCAACAAAGAAAAGAGGAAATAATTAACGCAGATACAGAACATAATCTTGGAGCCCTGAGCTTTGAAACAAAGGCTACAGAAGTATACTAAACTCCAACTAGTGGAAGAACCTTCATGAAAATAGTGAAAAAGGAGATATATGGAGCTGTGAACTGTCAGTGATCTTCATGGCACTGACAGTTTAGATATTTCCAAGTGGTATTAGAACCTAAGAATTAACCAGAAAATCAGCCCCACCAGCCAATGGCTGCACAGAGGACTGCACTGGTTCTGGTGAATAAAAGGGGAAACAGCGAAGAAGGAGACAAACTGAACTGTGGAATTTTTGTTGTCTAGAAGGTGCAGCTATTTTGAATGTTTACAAGCAGTTCAACCATTTAGGATATTTAAAGTGACAGCATACTCTCAGATTCCAGGGACCTAATAATAGGCTCCACTTGCTGGGGACAGGAAGGACATACCAGACACTGACGACTGGAAAGATACAATATTCTCCTTGTTTCTTGTATAACTCATAGCTTTCTTTTTTTTTTTTTTTAAGAGCTTGTTTTACATTCAACGTAACACTTACATTGAGTTTCGTTTCCCATTTGCCATGTCAAACCCTAATCCAGTCTCCTCTCCTCCCTACCCTGCAAACTTTCCCCTGTGCCCCTCATATATATGCATTCTTGTTTGTCCTGCATTTCTTCAGTTTGAATGTTGCTCCTCTGGTGTCCCATGGTCTATTGCTCTAAGTGATGTATTACCATAGAGTATGTGGGTGCATCAACCTGTGTTGAGTGGTCTGCATGTACATCTGGTTAGCTATTGGGCTGAAAGCAAGACCCTGGGGGTGAGTTTTATTTCAGGGACAGAATGTATTCCAGGGCCATAATTTTGGGAGTCTCACCAAATTTCATCTGACCAGTAATTCTGGTCATTATTGCATTTTTGGATTTTGTTCCACATTTTCCCTCCCACTCTATCCAGGCTCTCCAGAGTTGATCCTTTCTTGAGTGATTGGCATTGGTAGCCAGGCACCATCTAGTTCTTCTAGTCTCAAGGGACATCATGTCCTAGGGCTGATTGCTTCTAAATATCCTTATTTATTTATTTATTTAATGCATTCTTCTTCACTTCTGATGCTAGGAGACCATTAGCTGCATCTTAGATGACTGCTTGAAAGCTTTTAAGATCCCAGTTGCTGTTCACTGGGATATGGAGCAACGCTTTTCTGTATTTTGTTGTGCAATTGAGTCTGGTGTCCCTCAGTACTATGGTCCTGAGACAGTAGATCTATTGGATCTCTCTCCCATAGTGTCTGGATGTCTGTGAGGGATTACTCTGTGCCTGTCTTCTATTGTTTCTGTAATAACTGCAGGTATTTTGTATCACTGGTGTCTGTGCAAGATTAGCCTCAGCTGAATCTATCTTTGGTCTAGAGTATACTTGTGTTCACTGACCCCCATCTGATCATCTCAGATGTTTATGTGTTTATCTGTATAGCCTAGTGTTTGGTGTTAATGATGATGCCACATTGTGGACACATTGGTTGGTTTTAACATCTGTCGTCTACCTCTTATGTGCACAGTTTGGTGTCCTCTCGTTTCCCAATGTTATTATGGTGGTCATATATCCTTCCTGTAAATCCCTCCCCCTACCCATGTCAGCGTGTAGGCCCCAATAGCCCGAAATTAATCCCTCCTCTTCCCTCCCCATCCCAGTAACCTACTAGGTGAGTTCCCTTTCCCAAGCAAACTCTTCTCTGTCTTTTTACAGTAATGGGCTCATACAGTACCTGTCCTTCTGCATTGACTTATTTCACCCACCATAATATCCTCCAGTTTCATCCATGTTGTGAGATGATTCGCATATCCCTCATTGTTATTTAATGTGGCCTAGTATTCCATTGTATGGATATACCGTAATGTGGTTATCCACTCATCCGATGATGGATATTTAGGTTGTTTCCATCTCTTTGCTATGGTGAATTATGCTGCGATGAACATAGGTGCACATATGTCTGTTCTTGTGCTATCTCTCACCTCTTTAGGATATATTCCTAGTAATGGAATTGCTGGATCTAATGGTATTTCTATTTTCTGTTTTTTAAGGAAACACCATACCATTTGCCACAATGGTTGTACCATTTTAATCCCACCAGCAGTGCATAAGAGTTCCAATCTCTCCACAACCTCACCAGCATTTGTTACTATCTGATCTATTGAACTTTGCTATTATTGCTGGGGTGAGATGATATCTCATTGTTGTTTTGATTTGGATCTCTAATGATTAATGATCATGAACAATTTTTCATGTGTTTGCCTAGGTATAGGATTCTTGGTTGGAAGTTCTCTTCCTTTGTTGTTGTTGTTGTTATGAGCCATTGAGTCGGACCCGACTCATAGTGACCCCTCCTTGGGTTTCCGAGGCAGTATCACTACGGAAGTAGATTGCCCAACCTTCCTTCCAAGGAGTAGCTGGTGGGTTTGCATTGTCAGCCTTTTGGTTAGCAGTCAAGTGCCTTAGATACCATGCTACCAGAGCTCCCATATGCCATCCCATTGCCTTCTTGCCTGCATGGTTTTTGCTGAGTAACCGGAGCTCAGCCTAACTGTTTGATTATTATAAGTAATATTTCTTTTTTCCCAGGCAGCTCTCAAAATTTTTACTCTTTTACATCATACCCTCTTGGTGAACAGAGGTGTGGTCATGCCTCACTCCCACCCACCATCTGTGCTGGCAGGAATTCCCTCCCAGTCTGTGTGCTCAGATAGATATTTAAAGTGACAGCATTCTCCCAGATTCCAGGGATTTAAGAATAGGCTCCACTTGCTGGGAACCAAAAGGACATTCTAGATGCCAACAACTGGAAAGCTGTGATATTCCCCTTGTTACTTGTTACACCACTTACTTAAACTAGCACAGACTGATGTGGAAAAGTTGAACAGATCCATAACAAAAGACAAAATTGAACAGTCATTAAAAAAAAAAAAAAGTTACCAACAAAAAAAAGTCCTGGCCCAGATGGTTTCACCAGAGAATTCTACCAACCATTCAGAGAGAACTGACACCAATCTTATACAAACTATCCCAGAATGTAGAAAATGATGGAATCCTCCCTAATTCATTTTATGAAGCAAGCATAACCTTGATACTAAAATCAGGCAAAGATATCACTGAAAAAGAAAACTACAGACCAATATCCCTCACGAATATAGATGCAAAAATATTCAACAAAATCATAGCCAATAGACTCCCACAACATATCAGGAAAATCATTCATTATCACCACGTGTGATTCATGTCAGGTATGCAAAGGATGGTTCAACATTAGAAACACAATCAACATCATCTACCATATAAATACAAAAAAGGAAAAGAACCACATGATCATATCAATTGATGCAGAAAAGGCATTTGATAAAATCCAACACCCATTCCTGATCAAAACTCTCAGAAAAATAGGAATAGAATGAACATTTCTCAACATAATAAAGGGAGCTCTGGTAGCATAGTGCTTAAGGCATTTGACTTCTAACCAGAGGGCTGGCAGTTCAAACCGACCAGCCACTCCTTGGAAGGAAGGTTGGGCAATCTACTTCCATAGTGATCCTGCCTCAGAAACCCAAGGAGGGTCACCATAAGCCGGGTCTGACTTGATGGCACATAACAATGCAAAAGAAACAGCCAACATTATTCTCAATGGAGAAAGACTGGAACCATTCCCCTTGCAATCAGGAACCAGAGAAGGATGCCCTATATCATCACTTCTATTCAACATTGTATTGAAAGTCCTAGCCAGGGCAATAAGTCAAGAAAGGAAAATCAAAGACATCCAAATTGGTAAGGAAGAACTCAAATCATCCCTATTTGCTGATGAGATGATCCTATATCTAGAAAACTGAAGAGACGCAGTAAAAAATGTACTGGAACTAATTGAAAGATTTAGCATAGTGGCAGGGTACAAGAAAAACATACAAAAATCTTTTGGATCCCTCTACACCAGCAAAACATTGATGAAAAGGAAATTACAATAGCTACTAAAAAATAAAATACTTATGAATAAATCTTACCAGTGACACAAAAGACCTGTACAAAGAAAACTACAAAACACCACTTCAAAACCATGAGAGCTACATAAATGGAAGAACATACCATGCTCATGGATAGGAAGATTGAACAATGTAAAAATGTCAGTACTTCCCAAAGCAATCTATACATTCAATGCAATCCCAATCCAGATCCCATCAACATTCTTTAAGGATATGGAAAAACTAATCACTAATTTTATATGGAAAGGAAAGAGACCTCAGATAAGCAAAGCACTATTGAAGAAGAAGAACAAAGTAGGAGGTCTCACACTCCAGATATCAAAACCTACTATACAATCGTAGTAATCAAAACAGCCTAGTACAACGACTGAGACATAGACCAGCAGAACAGTATTGTGAACCAAGAAATAGATCCATCCACCTATGTTCAGCTGATTTTTGACAAAGGGCTGAAATCCATTAAATGGGCAAGAGGTGGCCTCTTTAACAAATATTGCTGGCAAAACTAGATACCCTTCTCCAGAAAAATGAAACAAGATCTGTACATCACACCATACACAAAAACTAACTCCAGATGGATCAAAGACTTAAATGTGAAATCTAAAACTATAAAGTTTCTCAAGGAAAAAATAGAGGCAACTTTAGGGGATAAAATATATGGTGTAAATAGACTATCAAGCACTACCCAAAATGCACAAACAGCAGAAGGTAAACTAGATAAATGGGACCTTCTAAAAATTAAATTTTTATGTGCTTCCAAAGACTTCTCCAAAAGAGTCAAAAGAGAGCCTACAGATTGGGAAAAAAATATTCAGCAATGACACATCCGACAAGGGGTTTATCTCTAGAATTTATAGAAAAATCCAACACCTTAACAACAAAAAGACAAATAATCCAATTAAAAAATGAGCAGAAGACATGAATAGACACTTCACCAAACATGATATTCAGGCAGTGAACAAACACATGAAGAAATGTTCACAATCATTAGCCATTGTTGTTGTTGTTATGTGCCATCGAGTTGGACCCGACTCATAGTGAGCCCTCCTTGGGTTGCTGAGGCAGTATCACTACAGAAGTAGATTGCCCTCTCTTCCTTCTAAGGAGTGACTGGTGGGTTTGAACTGCCAGCCTTCTGGTTAGCAGTCAAGTGCCTTAGGCATTATGCTACCAGAGCTCCTCATTAGCCATTAGAGAGTTGCAAATCAAAATAACAATGAGATACCATCTTGCCCTAGAATTAGTAGCAAAGTTAAACAGGACAAAAAATAACAAATGCTTGCAAGGATGTGGAGAGAATGGGACACTCATAAACTGCTGGTGGGACTGTAAAATGATATAACCACTGTGGAAAGCAGTATGGCAATTCCTTAAAAAGTCGAAATTAGAAATACCATTTGACCCAGCCATTCCATTACTAGGTATATATCCTAAAGAAGTGAGAGCTAGGACAATAAAAGACATATGCACACCCATGTTCATCACAGCACTATTTACAATACCCAAAAGATGGAAACAACCTATGTGTCCATCAACTGAAGAATGCATAACTAAACTATGGTACATACACACAATGGAATACTATGCAACCCTAAAGAATAACGTAGATTGATAGGGGCAAGATGGCAGACTAGGCAGAAGGATTGCACAGACCCTCTTCAACAAAGAAAAGGGAAACCAATTAACACAGACACAGAAGATAATCTTGGACCCCTGAGCCTTGAAGGAAAGGATGCAGAATTGGACTTAACCCCAGCTAGCAGAAGAATTTGCATGAAAATACCAAAAAAAAAGGAGACCTACGGAGCTGCGGTCTGACAGCGAACTGAGTGACCCTGACAATACAGGCGTCTCGGAGATACACGACTGGTGGTAGGACCTAAGAATTAACCTAAAAATCACCCTGCCAGCCAGGGT
>NW_006921726.1:7327368-7330722 GCF_000298275.1 Orycteropus afer afer
GAGGTAACTATGGGGAGGAAGTGGGAGGGGAGCTGCTGCATTGTAAATTTTGGTCAATGTCATGAGACAAAGTATATGTGAACTGCTGTATGAAAAGTGAATTTACTCTGTAAATCTTCACCCAAATCCTAAAAAAAGAAAAGAATAACGTAGAATCTGCAAAACACTGCATAATGTGGATGAACTTGAAGGACATTACACACAGTGAAATATATCAGTCACAGAAGGACAAATATTGTATTAGTCTGTTGTTGTAAAAAGTCCAGGAAGTTTTATATATGGAAGGAAATTTTCTTTGTTGATTACCAGGGGTGGGAGTGTAGGGTAGGGAACACTGTTAGATAGGTAGAGACAAGTATTGATTTGGGTGAAGAAAAGGGCAATGTATCAAATGTGAGTGATCAATATGGTGGTATTGAGGAAAAGGAAGGCATAAAGAGGTATATGGGAGGTACAGACAACAAAATTGAACCCTTTTGCACTTATAGTACTGCGTTGTCAGTGAAGGCAAACATGGCTATATGGGTGGATAGATGGGTGGACGAGCTGAACTATTAGGTATGTCTATGTAGTGTGGAAGTGTGCCGAAGACCAGATACAGGGGTGGCAGACAATATTTCTATAAGTGTATTTGTATGTTCTGTAAGAATTCCCAGGTGTACAGTAGAGCAGACAAGGGACAAGGTTGTAGTCACTTCTCAGCCACAGCCAGCTACCCAGAGTGAGGGAGTAGTTAACCTATGGGCTTTGCATCATAGTCACAGGGGACATCATGCTCAATTGGCTGTTACGCCCTATCACTAGTAGTAAAATTAAACAGTTAAACACTACACAAAGCATTGTTCCACCTCCTACTTCATCGAGTATTAAAGTATTGACTGAGATATTAAAAGCTTGCAAGCAGCCATCTAGATGTAACGATGGGTCTCTCCTCATCCAGAGCAAAGAAGAATGAAGAAAACTAAAGATGCATAGAACAGTTAGTCCAAGTGACTGGTACACCACCCAATCCTCAACCTACACAACTATGAGACCAGAAGAAGTAGATGGTGCCCAGCTACCCTTCTCAACCACTTGGAGGGGGATCTATGAAGGAGATCCTGGATAGAGGGGGAGAAAAATGTAGGATACAACTCAAAATCATTTGAAAAAAAAAAAAAAGGACTAGGTTTGCTGGTCTGATAGAGCCTGATGGAACCACTGAGACTATGGCCCCTAGCTACCCTTCAGTCTGGAATTGAACCCACTCCTATGGCTTCCAGCCAAACAAAGGAGAGGCATATGAGGTGGATATTTACACTAGGTAGATACACTCCTTGGAGAGAACAATCTTGGGAGAATAAAAGGGCTGTGTATGCACAGGGACATATCTCAGGGAGCAGCAGTGTGTTGAGGGAAGGATGCAGGGAAGAGGTAACTATGGGGAAGAAGTGAGAGGAGAGCTGTGGTAAATTGTAGTTAATGTCATGAGGCAAAGTGTATGTGAACTGCTGTATGGAAAGTGAATTATGCTCTGTAAGCTTTCACCCAAAGCACAATTAAAAATAAACAAATAATAGTAATAAAAAGATATATCAAGCTAATCATAACCGAAAAATAGCAGGAGTGGAATTATTAATTTCTGGTAAAGTTGACTTTGAGGAAAAAAACCATCATAAGAGAGAAGGAAGGAAATTATGTAATGATTAAAGGATCAATCAAACAAAAAGATATAACCATAATAAATATCTATGAACCCAATGAAAGAGCACCACAATATATAAATCAGACTTTAACATAACTGGAAAGACAAATAGATGACTCTACAGACATGGTAGGAAACTTTAATATAACACTTTCAATGAAAGATAGAACAACTGGAAAGAAACTCAGCAAAGATGCAGAAGAACTAAACAATACAATTGACCAACTTGATCTTATAGACATCTACAGAGCATTTCACCCAAGAACAACAGAATATACATTCTTTTCCAGTGTCCATGGAACATTCTCCACAATAGAGTATATGTTAGGCTGTGAAGCAAGCCTTAATAAATTTAAAAACATTGAAATACTGTAAAGCATCTTCTCAGATCAAAATGCTATACAATTAGAAATCAACAATAGGAATATCAATGGAGAAAGAGCAAGCACATGGAAACTGAACAACACCCTGGGTAATAGAAGAAATAAAAAATGAAATAAAAGAAAATTCCTTGAATCAAACAAGTATGAAAACACAACATATGAAAATCTTTGGGACATAGCAAAAGCAGTGATCAGAGGTCAATTTACAGCAATAAATGCACACATCAAAAAAGAAGAAAGAGCCAAAATCAACACCTTAAACCAACATTTCCAACAATTAGAGAAAGAAAGCAAGAAAAGCCTACAGTCACTAAGAGGAGGGATATAATAAAGATTCAAGCAGAAATCAATGAAACAGAAAACAGAAAGACAAGAGAAAAAATCAACAAGACTAGAAGTTGGTTGTTAGAAAAGATTAATAAAATTGATAAACCGCTGGAAAATTTATCAAAGGAAAAGAGGGAAAGAATACAAATAACATGAATAAGAAATAAAATGGCCAACATCACAACAGAACCAACTGAAATAAAAATAATTATAAATAAATAAATAAGATACTATGAAGACATGCTCCAACAAATATGAAAATCTAGAAGAAATGGACAGATTTCTAGAAACACAGTATTTACCCAGACTAAGACAGACTGAGGTGGAAAAGTTGAACAGACCCAGAAAAAAAGAAATTAAATAGGTCATAAAAAGTACCAACAAAAAAATGTCCTGGCCTAGATGGTTTCACTGGAAAATTGTACCGAATGTTCAGAGAAGAACTAACACCAACCCACTCAAGCTATTCCAGAACATTGAAAATTATGGAATCCTCCCAAATTAATTTTATGAAGCAAGTTTAACCTTGCTATCAAAACCAGGCAAAGACATCACTAAAAAAGGGAAACTACAGACTGATATCCCTCATGACTATAGATGCAAAGATATTCAACAAAATTCTAGCCAATAGACTCCAAAAACATAATGAAAAAAAAATAATAATACATCATGACCAAGTGGGGTTCATATCAGGTATGCAAGGATGGTTTAACATTTGAAAAATAATCAATCACCCATCACATAAATAAAAGAAAGGAAAAGAATCACATATTCATATCAAGATGCAAAAAAAGGCATTTGATAAAATCCAACACCAATTTCTCATCAAAACTCTCAGCAAAATAGGAATGTTGTTGTTGTTGTTGTTTTGCCATCGAGTCGGCCCCGACTCATAGCGACCCCTCCTTGGGTTTCCGAGGCAGTATCACTACGGAAGTAGGATTGCCCAACCTTCCTTCC
>NW_006921726.1:7331422-7339699 GCF_000298275.1 Orycteropus afer afer
ATGTGCCGTCGAGTCGGCCCCGACTCATAGCGACCCCTCCTTGGGTTTCCGAGGCAGTATCACTACGGAAGTAGGATTGCCCAACCTTCCTTCTGAGGAGCGGCTAGTGGGTTTGAACCGCCAGCCGTCTGGTTAGCAGGCAAGTGTCTTAGCCACTTTGCTACCAGATCAAAACAACGAGATACCATCTTGCCCCAGCACTAGTAGCAAAGTTCAATAAGACAGAAAAATTACAAATGCTGGTGAGGATGCAGAAAGATTGGGACTCTCAAACACTTCTGGTGGGACCCTAAAGTAATACAAGCACTGTGGAAAGAAGTATGGTGATTCCTTAAAAAGTTGGAATTAGAAATATCGTTTGACCCAGTAATTCCATTACTTGGCCAGATCTACTGTGGTCATGTTGTCAGAAGGGACCACTCACTGGAGAAGGATGTCATGCTTCGTAAGGTAGAGGGTCGATGAGGAGGGGATGGCCCTCAATGAGATGGATTGACACAGTGGCTGTGTTGATGGGCTCAAGTATACCAGGCATTGCAAAGCTGGCATGGGACTAGGCAGTGTTTCGTTCTGCTGTGCACAGGGTCACTATGAGTCAGAGATGACTTGATGGCTCCTAACAACAACAACATCCTAAAGAAGTGAGAGCCAGGACAAGAAGAGATATATGCATCATAGCACTATTTACAATAGCAAAGAGATGGAAACAACCTGAGTGCTCATCAACAGGAGAATGGATGAACAAACTATGGTACATACACACAATGGAATACTATGCAACCCTAAAGAATAACATAGAATCTGTGAAACATCATATAATTTGGGTGAACTTGGAGGACATTATTCTGAGTGAAACACATCAATCACAGAAGGACAAATATTGTACTAGTCTGCTATTGTGAAAAGTCATGGAAAGGTTTGCATATGGAATGAAACTTTCTTTGTTAGTTACCAGGGGTGGAGTGGGGAGGAAGGAACACTACTAGATAGGTAGAGACAAGTATTGATTTGTGTGAAGGGAAGAGCAATGAATGAAATGTGAATATCAACATAGTGGCATTGAGGAAGAGGAAGACATAGAAAGGTACATGGGAGATTCAGACAACAAAGATGAATGTTTTTGCACATGTAGTACCACATTGTCAGTGATGGCAAACATTGATATGTGGTGTATAGATGGGTGGACAGGCTGGACAATCAGGAATATCTAGGCTGGGGGCAATGTGCTCATCCATGACCAAGTATAGGGTTGGCAGACAATATTTCTACAACCGTATTTGTATGTTCTGTAAGAATGTCCAGGTATATAGTAGTGACAGGGTTGCAGTCACTTCTTGGCCACAGCCAGCTACCCAGAGGGAGCAAGTAGTTGGGCCTGTGGTCTCAGGACCATGGTCACTGGGCTATCAAGCTCAATTGGCATAACATACTACACAGAAACATTGTTCCACATCCCACTTTGGCAAGTAGTGACTGGGATCTTAAAAGCTTGCAAGCAGTCATCTAGATGCAACGATGGGTCTCTCCTCATCCAGAGCAAAGAATAATGAAGAAAACAAAAGACACAATTAGTCCAAGGGACTGGTACACCATGCCATCCTCAGCCTATATGAGTATGAGACCAGAAGAATTAGGTGGTGCCTGCTTACTGTTGTCAACCACTTGGAGGGGAGATCTATGTAGGAGATCCTGGATAGAGTGGGAGAACAATGTGGAACAAAATTCAAAATCATAAATATAAAAAGTAAAATAAAATTTAAAAAAGGACCAGGTTTGTTGGTCTAATGGAGCCTGGTGAAAGCCCTGAGACTGTGGTTCCTAGCTGCCCTTCAGGTGTGGAAATGAACACACACCTGTAGAAACAAAAGACGGGCATATGAGTTGAACATTTGCATTAGGTAGATACACTCCTTGGAGAGCTCAATCATGGGAGAATAGAAGGGCAGTGTATGAACAGAGAGACACCTCAAGGGCAGGAGTACATGGGAGGGAAGGACATAGGGAAGAGGTAACTATGGGGAGAAAGTGGGAAGAGAGCTGTTACATTGTGGGAAATTGCAGTCAATGTTATGAGACAAAATGTGTATGAAGTGCTATATGGAAAATGGATTTACATTGTAATCTTTCACACAAATCATAATAAAAATTAAAAAAATATTTTGTAATAATGTATACATAAAATCCAAAGCAATGGATGCTGTGTAAGAAAAGTAATCAGATTTTAAAAGCCAACACTTTTGTAGTAAACAATCTAGAAATGCATTAAGCCCTTCATAGGGTAAAGGAAAACGTTTAAAATGTCAGAATTGGTCTACTCTGTTTCATGCTAGGTTCTCTGAAGTCAAGCCAGGTGTCCACTCTCTAGGCCTGACTGATTTGCTGGGGCAAGAGGGCAGGAACAGACAGGTGAGAGCAGGTGCTTTTTGGTAGATCTCAGCTGGTGAGCATAAGCAGTACAACCTAGGGTCATCAATAAGATCACCAGTGGAAATGTCTAGCCAAGCTGACACAGGAAGCTTGCCTGATACAGATAGTGGTACTGTTGTTGTTAGCTATTGTCAAGTTGGTTCCCCAAGTCATAGTGACCCCAATGATGACCTCATGCACAGCAGACAAAATGTTGCCCAAACCTGCCCCATCCTCATGATGGGTTCTGGATCAATCTATTGTGATTCATAGGATTTTCATTGGCTAATTTTCATATGTAGCTTGCCAGGCCTCTCTTCCTATTCTATCTTAGTCTGGAAACTCCACTCGAGCATCCTAACAAATGAAAACCCCCACTGACAGATGGACAGTGGCTGCACCTAAGGTGCATTGGGCCGGAAAGAACCAGAGTTTCTCATGTGGAAGGCAAGAATTAAACCACTGAACCACTGATGCTTAGAGCTTGGCCCCTATGTTGGCATTCCTTTGGTCTTCACATTCTCTTTCAGATGAATTGGGCAATTTTGTGAAGTTTCCATCATTTCTTGAGCACAATTCTTTCTTTTGTGTCTTCAAGATATTTTCTGCCAGCAAAATTCCTGACGCAAGTTTTGATAGAGAGAACTGATGGAAGCAAAAATTGTGGGTGAAAATACTAAGAAAAAAAGGAACAGTGTCAGATTACCCAATAAGCAAGGTAATCATGGGCTCACTTGTGCTTCTACAGATTCATAAATAAGCACAACTAAACCTGTGCTTACCTAAAACGGAGACCTCAGTGTAATGCAGAAGCTTGAAGGCTAAAGACCGTTAACATTATACTTCTGATTCTAAGAAACTCAACACATAACGGGAACACTTTCTTAAGGTAAAATAAATACAAATGGAGATTCAGTCACAATTATCATTCCTGAGCGATACAAAGAGTTAACACTCTCAGCTGCTAACTGAAAGGTTGGAAGTTCAAGTCTACTCAAAGGCACCTTAAAAGAAAGGCCTGGCGATTGAAAAATCAGCCACTGAAAACCCTCTGGATCATATGTTTGCTCTGACAACATGGTGTTGCCATGAAGTGGGGTCATATGAGTCACTGTCTGCCAGCAGTGACTGGTGAATTATTAAAATTCAATTGTGCTATTTGTTTCCCGTTGAAACTCTGACAGGTACACCCTTCCATCGAAACCAGTACCCCATCTGTGCTGTACCTTCCAGTAGCTACTAGGCACAGGTAGCTGTTGAGCGTTTGGAATGTAACTGGTCATGACAGAGATGTGTTGCAAGCATAAAATACACAATAGAGTTTGAAGTCTCGAAGTTAAAAAAATGTCAACTATCTTAAACTTTTTATTAAATTAGAGATGAAATTATATTTTTTAGGAAAGCTGGAACCTGTGTAAGATACAAACCTGTCAGGGAAAGAAAATACAAATATTTTCCACTGAAATGACCCTCAGAAAAGTTGTAAGTCTGCACTCCGTCAAAACTTGTGAGACCCAGAAAAACAAGGCAATCTCATCTAGTTCCAGCTCTCATAGATTTCACTGTATTGGATACATTATTAAAACTATTTCCATATATTTCTTTCTACTTTTTTAAGGTACTCATTGCCGTGGAGTCGATTGCGACTCACAGTGACCCTTCCTTGCATTTCTGAGGTGCTATCTCTAAGGAAATAGATTGCCCAACCTTCCTTCCGAGGAGTGGCTGGTACGTGTGTAGCACCAGTCTTCTGGTTAGCAGTGAAATGCCTTAGGCACTATGCCATCAGAGCTACTAGGAATTTAAAAATTACTTCTGTGGCTCACATTTAATTGCTATTGTACAATGCTGTCCTAGCTATCATGTGAATGATTCTAAGAAACTTATTTCACACACAGTGTGGGTATTTTATATCCACCTAAATATACCTCATCTCGCAAGGTCCACATGTATAGTTGCCATATATGTTGTTGAAAAAAAGGTATTTGCAATGAATAAGTGGTTGGTCTTACAAAATTCTATCATGCAATCTCTGGCATCATTTCTATCACCAAGGCCATTATTTTCCAAAATGGATGCTTCTTCATTTCCAATTTTTGCATTCCAGTGACAAGTAATAATCAGCACATCTTTATTGCATATTGGTCAATTTCAGCCTGCAGAAGTTGGTAAAAATCTTTTATTTCTTCATCTTTGGCTTTAGTGGTTGATGTGCAAATTTGAATAATCATTGTATTAACTGGTCTTCCTTGTAGGCAGACGGATATTATTCTATCACTGACAGCATTGCATTTCAGGACACATCCTGAAATGTTCTTGTTGATGATGAATGTGACACTCCAAAAACCAAAAACCAAACTTACAGCCGTTGAGTCAAATCCAACTCATAGCAACCCCTCCTTGGGTTTACAGGGCTGTATCTCTACGGAAGTAGATTGACCAGTCTTCCTTCTGAGGAGTGGCTGGTGGGTTTGAACCACCAGCCTTCTGGTTAGCAGTCAAATGCCTTAGGCACTATGCCACCAGAGCTCCCAAATGTTACACTACTGCTCTTCAATTTGTCATTCTAGGCATAGTATAGCATATGATTGCCTGATTCAACATGGCCAATACTAGTCCATTTCAGCTCAATAATGCCTAGGATCCTTATCTTTTTGCATTCCACTTCATTTTGGACAACTTCCAATTTTCCTAGATTCATATTTTGTGCATTTCATGTTCCTATTATTAATGAATGTTTGTAGCTGTTTCTTCTCATTTTGAGTCACACTTCATCAGCAAAAGAAGATCCCAACAGCTTTACTCCATCCATGTGATTAAGATCCATTAAGAGCCAGTCTACTTTTAGGAGGCAGTGTGGAAGAGCAAAGATGTCACCGTGAAGACTAAGGTGTGCCTAAACCAAGCCATGGTATTTTTAATTGTCTCATATGCATCTGAATGCTGGCAATGAACAAAGAAGACTGAAGAATTAATGCCTTTGAATTGTGGTGTTGGTGAAGAATACTGAAAATACCATTGACTGCCAGAAGAACTAACAATGCTGTCCTGGATGAAGCATAGCCAGAATGTTCTTTAGAAGAAAGAATAGCCAGACTTTGTCTCACTTACTTTGGCCAAGTTGTCAGGAGGCACCAATTCCTGGAGTAGAATATAACACTTGGTAAAGTAGAGGGAGGGTCTGTGAAAAAGGGGAAGTTCCTCAAAGAGATGGTTTGGCCCAGTGGCTGCAACAATGGGCTCAAGCACAGAAAGGATTGTGAGGATGGTACAGGACCCAGCAGTGTTTCCTCTATTGTACTTATGGTCACTGTGAGTTGGAGCTGATTCAATGGCACCGAACAACAACAACAAAGATACCTCAAGGAGCTCTTGTAGTGTAGTGGTTAAAACATTTTTTTTTTTTTTTACATTTTTATTGTGATTTGGTTGAAAATTTACAGAGCAAATTTACTTTCCATACAGCAGCTCACATACACTTTGTCTCATGACACTGACTACAATTTACCACAATGCAACACCTCCCCTCCCATTTCCTCCTGATAGTTACCTCTTCCCTGTGTCCTTCCCTCCATTCACTCTGGCCCCCTGAGCTGTCTCCCTGTGCGTAGACACCCCTTCTATTCTCCCATGATTGATTTCTCCAAGGAGTGTATCACCCTAATGTAAATGTTCAGCTCATATGCCTGTCTTTTGTTTGGCTGGAAGCCACAGAAGTGGGTTCACTTCCAGACCTGAAGGGTAGCTAGGGGCCATAGTCTCAGTGGTTCCATCAGGCTCTATCAGCCCAGCAAACCTCGTCCTCCTAATTTTTTTTTTAATGATTTTGAGTTTTGTTCCACATTGTCCTCCCATTCTATCCAGGATCTTCTATATAGATCCCCCTCTGAGTGGTTGACAGTGGTAGCCAAGCACCATTAAGTTCTTCTGGTCTCATAGTCATATAAACTGAGGATCACATGGTGTACCAAGTCCTTGGACTAATTGTTTCCATGTGTCTTTGGTTTTCTTCATTCCTCTTTGCTCTGGACAAGGAGAGACCCATAGTTGCATTTAGATGGCCACTTGTAGGCTCTTAAGATCCCAGTCACTACTCGCCAAAGTAGGATGTGGAACAATGTTCTTGTGTAGTAAGTATTCCAAATGAGCTTGATGTCCACTGTGACTATCTATGGTCCTGAGCAGTGGTTAAAACACTGTCTACTAACCAAAAGGTTGATAATTCAAACCCACCAGCTTCTTCATGGGAGAAAGATAAAGCAGTTTGCTTTCATGAAGATTTACAGCCTTGGAAACCCTATTGGGTGGTTATACTCTGTCCTGTAGATTGACTATGAGTCAGAATCAACTTGATGGCTGTGGGTAATGATACCTCAGGAAGGCAGCAGTGATTCAATGGCAGAATTCTCACCTTTCATTTAGGTGACCCCAGTTCAATACCTGGCTAATGTACTTCATACTCAGTCACTACCTTCCTGTCAGTGGTGGCTTGTGTGTTGCTATGACACTGAACAGGTTTCAATGGTGCTTCCAGAGTAAGATGAATTAAGAATAAAAGACTGGCAATCTACTTCAGAATATCAGTCAGTAAAAATCCTATGGATTGCAACAGTCTGATCCACAATCAGGACCAGGCAGCTTTTGTTTTGTTTGGCACATGGTTGCCATGGGGCAGGGTCTTACTTAATAACAGGTAACAATAACAATAAAAGATAATTTGGCTCAGCACATGAAAGCACAAAAGTATAATATCTACCATGTTGGGGTTGGAAGGAAACTTGGAGACCATCCTTTTCCAGATGTGGAAACTGAGGCATGGTCTGTAAGCATTTAGGGGATTGCCTACTTTCAGAACAACCTTAAAATGATCTTTTTTTTTTTTTTTTCCTTCTGCACATCAGACCAAATTACCTTAAGAAAAGTTTTAAGAAAAATACTAAAGCTCAAGTTAGTATTAAACTTCAAATGGTTTGTCAATATCCAATTTTAGGACACATGGAAACATTAAAGCTTGGGAGGATTTGCTGTTTATCTTTTTAAAAGCCCATGCTTTATGACATCAGAATTTCATAGGCTCTTCACTGGTTTGTAGAATGAGTTGTATTGACACTTAATAAACGTAGAGCCATATCTAGCAGTCAATATTTCTCCAAATCAGTTGCTTTCTAGTTAATTACCACTCATTGTGACCCCATGTGTTGCAGAGTAGAACTACATTTTATAGGGTTTTCATGAACATGACCTTTTGAAAGCAGATTACCAGGCCTTGCTTTCTAGGCACTTCTAGGCGAGTTGAAGCCTTAACCTTTCAGTTAGTAGTCCAGCCTTAGTCATCAAGCACTTTTGCGTTTGCATCTCCAAGGGACTATTTAAAAGGCACTCTAGTGGTATGGTGGTTAAGGCATTTGGCTCCTAACCAAAAAGTTGTGGTTCAACCCCCCCCCCCCCCCCAGCTGCTCTGCAGAAGAAAAATGAGGCAATCTGCTTCCCTAAAGATTTACAGCCTTGGAAACCCAGTGGGGTTCATTATGAGTCAGAATCAACTGGATGGCAGTGAGTTTGGTCTGGGTTTGAAGGGGCTATTTACTTAGCTGGGAATAAATACACTAGTTCCACCCAGGACAGACTGAGAGCAATTGGCTTGGAAGCTCTAAAGGGGTTCTTGACTTCCATGGTGAAATTGTACAGCCTAGAAAATTAGGAGTGTGGAAGGTTGAGAAGTTCCAACACTGGACAGCAGGAATTCCTTATGAGTTTCCTGTAAAATGAACTTATGCAAGTATTGGGCCCTTGTTAAGACCCTTCCAAAACCCAAACTCACTGCCATAGAGTCAGATTCGACTCATAGCAACCCCTCCTTGGGTTTGGAGG
>NW_006921726.1:7340455-7346022 GCF_000298275.1 Orycteropus afer afer
GCAGTGGACAGTGGAGCAGTGAAAAGTCAAAGCACAGCGGAGAAATTCGGTTGTCCCAGACAAATGGGGGCGTGGCGTGCAACGCAATACTGGAAACTGCAGCGAACAAAACCTGCAAAGGTTCAGAGCGTGATAGGAGGAGGTTCAAGAAGGCAGGGTGTGGATGAGGAAAAAGGAGGTAGGGGGTGGATGAGGGCAGCAGAGCACTGGACATATGTAGGGGCTTTAGGGCTGCGAAAGACTGAGCTGAGTTGGAGAGGTTAGGAAACCCCTACCTCAGCAAGGGGCTCATGGCATAGAAGTTAGGCCAGGGGCCAGGCTGGCCCGAGCTGTCGGTGAAGCACCCCGGAGGGCTGCAACCTTGTTCTGGGCTCCAAAGGGGCGAGGCCACCAGGGTAGCGGTGGGGAACGGGGAAGGGGCGTCGCTCCAGGCCGCGCCTGCCCTCTTCCAAGCCATTCCTCTGCTGCCCAGCGACCGCACCACCTTTGCCTGACCGGCTGGCTGGGCCGGCCCCTGCGCCATGGTCCGCACCCCACTGCTAGCGTCCGCGGGCTGGTCGCGCCCGGCCTGCTGACGTCACTACCAAGTTTGCTGCCCTCCGCGCCCCACGTGTGGCTGTGGCGGCAGCGGCCCAGGAGGCGGCGGGGAGTGCCAGGAGCACAGTGGCCGCGGCCGCTGACAGGTCCTGCGCAGCCCAGCTCTCCTGCGCCGCTCACAGGTGGGCCCTGAGAGCACTTTGGCGCGCTAGAAGAGGAACGGCCGTCTCGGCGCGAGCCTTTGGTCTCCTTCTAGTAGAGAGGGGTTAGGGAATCTCCCACTCGGGCCAAGCGGACCGGAGCCCAGGATAAGAGGTTGCGCCCAGGCCAGCCAGGGGACGAGAGGAAGCAGGGCTGGAGCACAGTCTCTCTCTGCTACCCGGAGCGCACCGAGCTCAGAGGCCCCGGAACCGCGCATTCCTTTACCAGCATACAGCGAGAGACGAGCGACTGTTGTGCAGAAATCAACGCGGAGAGGTCAATTGGGCCAGGCTGAGAACGCACGCCTTTTCCAGCGCCACCAAGATCCCATCCCTAAGGCGCTCGGCGCTCAGGGAACTGGGGCGACCAGCGCTGCCCCAAGGCTCTCGAGTCTTGGGAGCGTCTAAGACTATGGTTTCTTAAGCATAGCCCCGGGTCCCTTTCCGTCCCCTCATCAGGAGGCAGGGTTCCCTCGTGGGGCTTCTGGGCCTCTGTTCTCTGAGGACCCCAGCAGCCGTCTCCTGGACAGCTTGCAGGGCCGCAAGGACTATGTGGGCTCCTTCCAGCACTCAGGCCCACCTAGGGCATGTCATGTCACCTGTCAGAGTCGCGGCCTAGCATGGCCCGCTTGCAGCCCGACGTCGCCTCCGGCTAGGATGGCCCCTTTGGGCCCTGCCGGCGCCCACCCTACCTCAGCTGAGCCGCTGTCCCGCAGCATCTTCCGGAAGTTTTTGCTGATGCTCTGCTCCCTGCTCACATCCCTTTACGTCTTCTACTGCCTGGCCGAGCGCTGCCAGACACTGTCGGGCCCCGTCGTGGGGCTGTGGGAAGGCAACGAGGAGGCAGGAGCCCCAGGTCGCGGTGTCCTGGCTAGCGGCCCGAGAGAGCTGGCGGTTTTGCCAGCGGTGGCGCGGAGAAAGAGCCTCCTACAGCTGCAGCAGTGGCGGAGGCGCCTGCCGCCCGCTCTGCGCTACGACGCCCAGGAGGCGGCGGCCTGGGAAGAGGAGCCCCTTGGCCTGGCAGGGGGTCCTGGTGGCTCCGGGGCCGGGAGTAGCGTGGCCGAGGCTCCACCAGGAACCCTGGACCTGCTGCTGGACGAAGGCAGCAAGCAGCTGCCGCAGGCCATCATCATTGGCGTGAAGAAGGGAGGCACGCGGGCACTGCTAGAGTTCCTGCGCGTGCACCCCGATGTGCGTGCTGTGGGCGCCGAACCCCATTTCTTTGACCGCAGCTACGACAAGGGACTTGCCTGGTACCGGTGAGCAGGCGGGGTAGCCTAAGTGCGCGGTGGAGGGGCTCTTGGGAGGGCTGTGGTGACCCCCACTTCATCTCCCTTCCCACCTCTTGGGGATGGCAAAGGTAATAGGTGGTTGTTCTATAGTTGAAGTTTCTAATTACCTCACTATGACTGCTCCTTCCAGGAAAGTGAACGCTTGGGAGGAGGACTGTGAGGAAAGTTTTGGCCTTAAGGTTTCTATTTCTTTAGTTCTTGAGGTTCCCTTCTCCCAAAATAACGAGTCTTGTCTTTTTCTTCTGTTTCTGTGAAAGTATCCAAATTATTAGCTAAAGAAAAAAAGTCCTAAGTTAGAAACCTGTTCATCAACTTCATGTGTGCGCTGACACGTGTGTGTGTGTGTGTGTGTGTGTGTGCGCACTTATGGTTGATCGTTTTCCAAGAAAGCCCCATTTTTATTTCTTCTTTATCTTTGGGGCAAGTCCCTGTGGTGAACAGTCGTTGCCATCAGGTTATTTATTTATCTTGACCCTTTGCCAGATAGTTGTCCTAGATGGCAAGTAATATAGAGACTTAGTAAAAGTGTCAAACCAGAGAGTCTAGGTACTGGGGAAATATATGAGATGTCCAGCAAGTGCCAGCAACCAGTCACCATGTTTTAAGGAATGCTTCCTTGGTAATAACTTTTGTTTGGGGTTAGGAATGAGCTTGAAAAATGCTTTCAGTATTTATAGGGAAAACTAACTTTTGTCTTTGAACTGCCAGAAACTTTTCTGAAGATCTTCAAACAATTCTCTTTGCAAGTGAGCTAGTCAATTAAAAAAAAAAAAAAAAAAAAAAACAAGCAAACCTACAATTTCTGGGGATAGGACACTAAAAAAAAAAAAAAAAAAAAAAGGAAAGGAGAAAAAATACGGACACTGGCTAGATTTTGAAAAACCGTGAATACAGTTTGAGAAACAAGTATGAGTTTGATCTTAATCTTAAATTTGTTTTCTCAAATTCAGACCAGCTTTAATAATAGAATCAGCCAAACTCTAATAAATCACAGTGTCACCTGAATTTTGTTTTACATAAAATATTGGCTCTTTTTCTTCTCTTCTACATACAAGGAAAAATCATGTTGCCAGATTTTTCTATTTTATAAAGTTTATCTTGTTTGTTTAATACGCATTTTCCTTGTTATTTTAACAGAAACAATATTTCAAAAGTTATAACACAATTTTAATACATTTACAAAGCCTGCTTAATTAACTGTTCATCTCCAAAACAGAAATGGATGTGGTTTGACAAAGTTTATTTACGGGAAGGGTCAAGCACACACTCAAATTTCAGGAGCAGAATTTATAGTAACCCAACTCAGAGAAAACACTTTTAAAAAGTAACTTTCCATTTGTTGGAAAGAAAAACAAACAACCTCCCCTTAATATAGAATATATATCATTGAAAATCATCAGCCACTTAAAAAATCCTCTTGTGTTTCTGTCATTTATGTTGTATCCTCTGGGAAGTTCTTATAAAAATGACCTGTTGAATTTGGAAACAACAGGTCCTTCTTTTTAGCACAAAGGCAGCTCTGTTTTTTCCATCAAGGATACAAGAAAGAAGTGATTAAAGACCTTTAAAACCCTTATCTATAGCAGTTTGCATTGAATTTGGTCTCGTAGTACAGTGCTGTAAGTGAACACATTTCAGGCTGACTGCTGAAACATCTAAGGCAACAGTTGACTTTAAAATGCTATTAAATATGGTGAGATATTTAGGACTAAAACCCTTATTTTCATTTTGCCATATAAACTTTATTTCTATAAAGGAGGATTGTTTCTTTTCGTTTCAGAGATGTTTGATTTTGAGAGCACAATATATCTACAGACCTGGATCTTATTTTCCATGAGCCTTTCTGAGCTCATGGAAGAGAAGGAAGGGTTCAAGGTAACTAGAAACACAAGTATGAGAAAAAAAAAAAAAAAAGGAGAGAGAGAGAAAAAAGGAGTCATAAACTTTTAGGTCACTATTTCCTTTGGAAACTGGATGCATGCTGTAAAGTAAATCTGGTCTTGAATTGTTTACTCCAACAGAAGAGTATTATAAAGCAATTTATGGTGGTTACGAAAATAACTGCACAGTAGACTTCATGGTTTGATGAATTTAATTTTCTAAGTGTTAGAGCAATGTCCTTGTTTTACTATTTGCAACTTTTTAAAAAATTGTTATTGGAGGCATAAATTTAACTGAATTATATAGACCCCCCCCCTTTTTTTAAATCTAACCTATGGAGCTTGTATTATGTGATTATTTAATGACATTTTTCCCCAGAGTTCTCTTTTATCATGGCTCTGAATTGGAGTTTGGGGTCTGGTAAGAAAGTCTGAAGTCTTAACTGGAGGAAAAAAATATCTGCCTCACAGAATGTCACTTAATTATTAGGTGCATTTTAGCTGCTTGTAGTTAGCCAATGTTTTAAAACAGGGATTCCTTTAGACCTTCCTGAATAAGTCCAAAATTTGTAATACAGGATTTCTGCCACACACACACACACAAACAGAAAGAAAATCCTGCTACTTGCACACTGAAGCAAATTATGGAAGAGAAAAACCCATATATTATTTTTAGATGCTCACTGACATGAGACAATCCTAAAATGTCTAGACTTGTTTTTTTTTTTTTTTCCCAGGGAAATCTCTCATTTTGCCGTAATAGTTCATTGTGGCAGTGCCCCCTACTGTCATGACAGAGGAGCAGTCCGCAACTATTAGGAAGATTGAAGAAAATCTCTTGAAGAATGAGTTTAGGAGGGAGAGATGCTTTTTGCTAGGATGTTTCAGTAAATTTCTCTAACTAGGAAAAAAAAAATACTTTGTAAATTGTATCTCAAGAATAGAGTAATAAATAGTTCTGTCATTTGATAAATTTGTAGTAAAAGCAAAGAAAATGAATTTGTTACTTAAAATCACTGACAAAGAAAATTACTCTTATTGATTTAAAATATCCTAATGAACTTCTTAAAAATAAATGAAACAATGGCAAATTTTTATTTTCCAGGAACTTTGATCATATTAACTTATGACAATTCGAAGGAATTTTCAAGATACAAAACACCACCCTGGCAGAGTTTTAAAAATATTCCACATTACCCAATTTAGCAGATACGACAGCAGTACAACACATGTCTGTGACTTTCATGATATGGAAAGGCAATCCTTTGTAATGAATAATCTCCATTTTCATTTTATGTGTGCTAGATTTATAAAGGAAACTAGACAATTGTTTTCATTCATTTCAAAACTTTGAGATCAGCAATGCCTGTGCTGTAGTTGAAGGATAGGTAACTTAAAATTCATAAGAAGCTCCCTCACTTGTGTATATCTGTACTAGATGTATGTGTATATGTTTGTATTAACACAAAAGACACTTATTTATAAAGTATTTATATATATATATATTCTATGTATGTATATGTATATATATATGTATATGTATGTGTGTATGTATATATATATATAGGAGCTCTGGTAGCATAGTGGCTAAGACATTTGCCTGCTAACCAGACGGCTGGCGGTTCAAACCCACCAGCCACTCCTCGGAAGGAAGGTTG
>NW_006921726.1:7346122-7355171 GCF_000298275.1 Orycteropus afer afer
CAGCCAATTTGCCCAGTGCTATGGCAATCCTACTTCCGTAGTGATACTGCCTCGGAAGCCCAAGGAGGGGTCGCTATGAGTCGGGTTTGACTCGACGGCACATAACAACAACAACATATAGCTTTGGAGGCATAGTGGATAAAGCATCTGGCTGCTAACCAGAAGGTCAGCAGTTCAAACCCACCAGCTGCTTCAGGAAAGGAAGATGGGACAAACAACTTCTGTAAAGATTTATAGCCTCTGAAACTCAAAGGAGGTTGCTATGAGTTGGAATTGACTTGATAGCTGTGAGTTTGGTTTGGTTTTATATTTGAACGGCCAACCTTTTACTTAGCAGCTGAGTATTTTAACATGCATACATGCATGTAAGGAGCTCTGGTGTCATAGTGGTTAAAATATTCGGCTGCTAACTAAAAGGTTGGCAGTTCAAAGCCACCAGCCCCTCTGTGGCAGAAAGATGAGGCTGTCTGCTTCAATAAAGATTTACAGCCTTGGAGACCCTATGGGGGAAGACCTACTCTGCCCTAAAGGGTTGCAGCGAGTTGGGATTGACTCGATGGCAGTGGGTTTGTTTGTTTTGTTATATGTGTGTGTGTATGATAAATAATTGGGTTCTATAATACTTTAATTTCTTGTTTTGGTACATAATAACAACTATTTATTATCCAGTCTCTTATAGTAGCATGTTTATTCCCTAAGTTTTAATTATTTTTCTTTAGTAATTCTGGGTAGTTTCAGCAGAGAAAACTTTATGCTAAATTTATTTTCCTGTATAGCATACTGACAAATCAAAGATTACTGAGCTCTGAGCTTAGAGTTTAAAAGTTGATGCTCCCTGATTTCATCAATATTTAAAGTTTTCCGACCTCTAATTATCATTGCCTTATTTTTTCATTCACCATTGAGACAAACTGAATAGTGGAACTTTTGGTTCCTCTAAGGAGAAATAGGCATTTTGTAGCAGCTGGGAGCAGCTGCAAAACACCTCTTTGTGTAGTTTCCCATCCTCTTATGCCACAAGTGCCTTCTGCACAAAGAGTTTGAAATGCAACTTGAGCTAAGGAAGCACCAGGATTTGGCCACTCATGCAAGATTGTACGGACCAAAGTCAAGCGAGACTCTCTTTCTTCAGAGCAGAGTGAAGAATATTGGCTTGATTGGTGAGAGGAGAGTAGGGAGAAATAACTCTGGCCTCAGAGTCTAGGCCATGTCTGTAGAGGAGCTGGTACATGGTCTTCCCCAGATATGGTTCCCAGGCCTTCTGAATAACTGAACACTGTCCATCTAGTGACAGATTGTGACTGCCTTCTTGGAGAAGCTGCACTGCTATCACCTTCTTTGTAGAATGTTTGAACGCTGGGCTTGCTTCTCAGTACACTGCATGAGCAATACAAGTCAGTCAGCCTAGTTCTTGTGGGTATCTCTGTGTGTATGTGTACACACACATGCATGTGCCTGCAAGAAGAAACATCCAGTAGGTGGAAAAAGTGGCAGAATTTATAAGAGGAAAGGAAAGTTATTGAGTGGTTGGGAAACTTTTGAAAAATATCAGAGATTCAATGTATGGAACAGACTTTGGGGCTCTCGAGATCATAAAAGCCAGTTGCCATCAAGTCAGTACTGACACATAATGAGTTCATGTGTGTTAGAGAGAAATTGTGATCCACAAGGTTTTCAATGGCTGATTTTTTAAGTAGAGTGCCAGGCCTTTCTTCTGAGGTATCTCTGGGTATGCTTGAACTTTCAGTTAGGAGCCAAACATATTAAACATTTGCACCACCCATGGACTCATATGGAGATCATTGTCCAGGCATTATAAAAACAAAACATAAAAACACATTGCACATTGGTAGAGTTAGAATTGGGATAAAGAGCTTATGTGAATGAATACTTCTTTATAATGATGAGATTTTATAATGTGCTCACATATTTTATGTGAAATGTTTAGACATTTATGAGCAGAAGTCTTTCACAATATTGTAACCTCTGACCTTCTCCCCAAAAGAAGACACTCTGGTTAAAATATTTGTCTCATATAAATAAGTCTTTAGCTGGACAATGAATAAGGATGACCAAAGAAGAGTTGATACTTTTGAGTTGTGGTGCTGGCGAAGAATGCTGAAAGTACCATGGACTGCTAAAAGAACTAAGAGATTTGTCATGGAGGAAGTGCAGCCAGAATGCTCCTTGGAAGCAAAAATGGCCAGACTTCTTCTCACCTATTTTGGTCATGTTGTAAGAAGGGACCATTCTCCGGAGAAGGATGTCATGCTCGGTAGGGTGGAGGGTTGATGAAAGAGGGGGAGTCCTTCAACGAGATGGATTGACACGGTGGCTGCGATGATGGGCTCAAGCATAGCAGGGATTGTGGGGCTGGCGCGGGATCGGGCAGTGTTTTGTTCTGCTGTGCATGGGGTCACTATGAGTCGGAAACAACTCGACGGCACTTAACAACAATAACATAAATAAGTCTTTAGAATGACTGGGAAATAATAAGGGCTGAATATGTATTTTGAAGGGCCATGGGAATGAAATCAATCTGTGCCATTTATGATAACATGAGCTGACCTTACACCATTCTTGTATCATGAGGAAAAAAGTGTCACGGAACAAACAAACCTATTTGACATAAACAACAAAAGGCCTCATATCTCTAAGGGACATATTTGAACAATTGCAAATTGCAATTACCATCAGCAAATTGCTGGGCCTAGTCAGGGACTTTATATACTTAGCACTTTTCCTTAAGGGGAGATCTTCTGCCATGAAGTCATTGTAACTTGGCTGATAAAGAACATTTTTTTTCTCAGTCTATGTCTCTCAATGGTATTAGGCTTTAAGCTTTTAGAAAATTTGTATCTGCTTAAGTGATGAATTGCAATTGTGAAAATAAAGTTTCTTATTAAATATAGTCCTTGCATTTACAAAACTTTTTTACAAATAAATGCTTGCTAGCATTTAAAACCTTGCTAATTTGATCAAATAACAAATCAACCAACCAACCAACAAACAAAAACCTGTAGGATTTCTTGATGTAGTTAATATGTAAAGTATGTAAAGTCAGATTTTAGAAATCGAGAAAATCCTTGAAGTGTGTCTCCAATTTGTTGCTTCCAATAATGCATCCTCTTCTATTTTTGCATTACTCATGTTGTCATGGCTACTCATACATTTAAACATCTACATTCATCTACCATATTTTGAGTACTGTATTGTAGAAGTTTAGCTTTGGCCTATTTCAGAAGCTGTTTGATGACAATGTGAACAAGACAACAGGAAATGTTTATTAAGAATGAAGGTTAGAATTCGTTGTTAAAGAGGCATTTTTGCAAGGGTTATGAGTCACAATCAACTTGATGGCAATGAGTTTTGCTTTTTTGCTTTTGTTCCGGACGACTGAGAGATAGCAGCCCACTTTGCATCTGGAGTGTAGCGCCACCTAGTGTACAAAAGTGTAGAAACGTCAGCAAGGAACGCGGATAACTGAAATTTGAAAACCTCATCATTCTCATAGTTCATTTGCAGTCTCTATTAAAAAAAAAAAAAGAAACAACAACAAATATTGTGTTTAGGTAGCACTTTGCTCAGCATAGCCCATGTGCATTTTGCCTTTGAGCTCTTTTGATAGCTTGCTTCTATTAGCCAGGGAGTTTATTCTTCGGAGAGAAATAAAAGAGATGTGCCTTCAAAATAAACCTGAGAAGGAATATATACTGATGAGGAGACTTATATTAGAAATAAGTGTGACCGAAAGAAATGCCATATGCCCCAGATTAGTTGTGTTAGTGTGTTTTGCCTCTGTTTCTGAAAGCCAGCTTCAAATGAAAATACTTCCAGATGATTATATTTCAACATAAGTAATGCAGTTTTCCTCCTTATCCGATGCTGTGCAGTGTCTGGTGGAGTGTTTCATGAGTCTTTGTTAGACAGCCAACAGAAGGTTGTTTAACCCTTAAGTCACCTGAGATACATTATTGAAGATTCTGCTCACCTCCTGGGTGATATTTTCAATTGAAAATTGCTTCAATCCAATCCCTGATGAGAGGACTTGAGCGAGAGAATGATGGTCAGGGTAAAGTTAAGACAGGAGTAAAGGGGAAAATTGTGCTTTTGCAATGGAGGGCCCTGGCAGACATCACCTTAACCAGGTTGGCAAGGTTATCCCCTTATTGCCATGTTGTTATCATGTACCCCCAATATAATACAGCAAGAAATGTACTTCACCTGTTTGGTATTCTTCCCTCAAATCCATAACCTCAGACTAATCATGAAGAAATATCGGACTCACGGGAATTGAGGGGCATTCTACAAAACACCTGAGCAGTATTCCTTAAAAGTATCCAAAACCTGTTGCTGTAGAATTGATTCCTACTCATAGCGCATCTAAGTTGATGGCACATAACAACAGCAACATTGTAGCCCTAAAGGACAGAGTAGAAGTACCCACTAGGGTTTCCAAAGCTGTAATCTTTCTCCTGTGGATTAGCTGATAAATTTGAACCATCGACCTTTAAGTTAGCAGTTGAGCACTTAACCACTGCACTACCAGGGCTCCTTTTAAAAGTATCAAGGTCATGAAAAACAAGGTGACACTAATCAACTGTCACAGACCTGAGGAGACAGAGGAGACTAACTGCTAATCAGTAAATGCCTAAATGCTGCATGGTGACATTGCTTGGATTCTGGAAAAGGAAAAGGGCATTAGTGGAAAAACTGGTGAGATCCAAATAAAGTCTGTAGTTTAACTGATTGTTGTTATGTGCTGTCGAGTCAGACCTGATTCATAGTGACCCTTCCTTGGGTTTCTGAGGCAGTATCACTATAGGAGTAAATTGGCCAGTGTTCCTTCTGAGGAGTGGCTGGTGGGTTTGAACCACCAGCTGATAGCACTGTGCTAAATTTAATGCCTTGGTTGTGATTATTGTACTTGTGTAAAGTATTAACCTTAGGAAAATGTTGGGGAAGGGGTATATGAGGACTTTCTGTGCTATCTTGGCAATTTTAATACCTAAATAACAGCAACAACAAATAAAGGATGCAAGAGCAACCTAATGGACATGATGTTTGTCATAGGATAAAGCCTCTTATTGAAATGCTCAGTCCGAACCCACCCCCTTTCACTCTTAAGGTCCTTCTTTCCTTTCCTTCTGAAGGCTTCTGGGATGGGTCTGCCAGCCTTCCTTCGACTACCACCACCTGTTGCTTCCAGATGTGCTGATCTGTCCCTCAGCTTACTTTGTAATAAAATTAGCTCAAAGCTTCCCTGTTACTCTCTTGTCCCTGACTAAGCACTGAGACTTTTTCATGGTTGGCAAAATGTAAAGTGAAGAAGTCTTTTGTAAAAGTTCCCCAACTCTTAACTGAATCAATCTTGTGATAGAGCAAAAATTTAGAAGGTAATTTTGAGGGTTTTTGAGTACACAAAGAACTGGAGTTGGGGTCAGAAGACATGCAGACTTGGACAATATGGCTTTTTGCCACAGGCATAAGTTGGACCAGGTGTCAGAATGGGAAGAGGGTGAAGAGATGGACCATGGCTGTGGACACTCTTTAGAGCGAAAATGACAACATAGTCGATGCTTTCAAGGCCAGCTTATATATTCTATCTGCTTCTTTGACCTGGTGCTTTAACTACTGGTTTAGAGACAATGGGTTTTTACAGTCTCTGAACCAGCCCTAGGAGCAACACAGATGTGGCACAACCCTTGGGTTAAAGGAAGAAGGAGGAGAGAGTACATGAGGACAAGCAGCCCATGACTTTTTGTGGTTATTCCTGCCGGGTTTGGTAAGCCTGGGCTGTCCCAGTTATCAGAATCAAAGTTCCTGTTTAGATTGTGTGCCAGCGTTTTTTGCTTCTGTTTTTAAACACACAATTGTGTGTCTGGGGTCTGGTTTAGTTGGGTAATGAAATTCTCCCTCAAAACATTTCCTATGATATTTTTCACAACTGTAAAAATAGTCTTGTCTACACTACATTTTTACTTAAGTAAGTATTTCCTTTCAATCTTCGATTCATTTATCTTTTTTGGATCAGTTTTATTAACCTCTTTCTTGCAAGGGACAAGTTACGTAGATAAAAATAATTTCTTTGATTAATACTTTTCCCTAATAGTTGTTTGGATTTTTTTTCACTTTTAGTTGGTTTACATATTTTTTCATGTGTTTTGAATCATTTCTAAGAAGTAGAAAAATATTGAAATTAGAGTTATTTAAGACCTATAGTATATATTTACAGGTCTTAATAACTCTAATTTCAATATTTTTCTATTTCTTAGAAAAGATTCAAAGCACATGAAAAAAGACCTGTAATGTATGTTTGGTGGAAGCTCTGGTAGCATAGTGTTTAACACTAGACTGCTAACCAGAATGCTGGTGGTTCAAACCTACCAGCCACTCCTCAGAAGGAAGGTTGGAAGCAAAAGACAGGCATAAGAGTTGTTGAACATTTACCTGAGGTTAATACACTCCTTGGAGAGAACAATCATGGGAGAAAGAAGGGCTGTTCATGCACAGGGAGACAGCTCAGTGGGCAGGGGTGCATGAAGGGCTGGACACAGGGAAGAGGTGACTATCAGGAGGAAGTGGGAGTTTCATTGTGGTGAATTGTGGTCGATATCATGAGACAAAGTGTGTATGAGCTGCTGTATGGAAAGTGAGTTTGCTCTGTAAATTTTCACCCAAATCACAATTAAAAAAAAAAAAAAAAAAAAGCAGGAAGGTTGAACAATCTACTTCCATAGAGAGAGATACCACTTCGGAAACCCAAGGACAAGTGATCAAGGGGTCACTATGAGTTGGATCCAACTCCACGGGAGTGATTTTTTTTTTAAATGAATATTTGCTGACATACATAATTCTAAGTGTAAAGTTTAAATGTTCAATGCTCACTGTATATGTTGGATGATGCTGGATAATATCTTGATATAGTGCTGGATGATGTATTAAGTGCCTTATCTTCACTGTTATTATGTTAGCTGCTGTCCAGTTGCCCCGACTTATGGTGATCCCATGCACAATGGGATTGAATGGTTGTGATCCATAAGATTTTTATTGATCAATATATGGAATTAGATCACCAGGTCTTTGTTCCTGGACTGTTTTAATCTAGAAACTCCACTGAAACCAGTTCAACTTCATAGCAACACACAAGCCTTCATGGAGAGATGAGTTCTGTCTACTCATGTGGTACATTGGAAAGGAATAGAACCCAGGCCTTCTACATGGAAGATGAGAATTCCACCACCAATTATTATCATCTACATTTTATAGATGAGGAAACAGAAGCTTATAAAGGTGAAGTAATCTGCCCAACCCAGGTTTACTTGTCTTGAACAAGCCAGCACTTCGCCACTAGAATATTCTATCACATTCTCAGATAGAATTGCCCACCTGTAGTTCCTGCCTAAATAGGAAGCCACCACTGGCTCAGTGATGGTGGGGATTGAGTGACTGTCCTATGTCCTAGAGTGGCCTGGATGTGTTTGAACCTGGTCTTGAAACGTTAGTTATAAATTGGGCAATACATGAAAATATGGCTGAGAAATGAGTGTTAAAATGTATTCAGGTGTCTGTGGTAATCTATTAGCCTATATGGAAAAACAGAAATCACCTTTGTTTTTTGTCATCTTTTTTTTTTTTTTTTTTAAGGAAGTAATCTGATCACAGAACTCCTCATATTGAACATATCAAAAATTCTGGGCTGTTCGCTTGATTTTTTTTTCCTCCATCTACTAAAAAATAACAATTAAAAAAAGAAAAAAAAAAAAAAACTTCTTTAACCTTCAAACCAAAAAACAAGCTCACTGCCGTCAAGTTGGACCCAACTCATAATGACCCCTCCTTGGGTTTCCAAGGCAGTATCACTATGGAAGTAGATTGCCCAACCTTCCTTTTGAGGAGTGGCTGCTGGGTTTGAACCACCAGCCTTCTGGTTAGCAGTCAAATGCCTTAGGCATTACATCTCCAGAGCTCCTAGGTGGACAAATGAACAAGTTTCTTTCACAACTGCTGCCTGGGTCTGCCCTCCTAGGGCAGATCAGCGGTGGCAGAGAATAAAAACTCCCCTCCCCTCCAAGAGTAGCTCTCAGCCAGTAGCTAAGTGTGCTTGTGCTTCAGCCCCTTCTCCCCTCAGGATGAGTGATGGGGAGCTGAGTGTCCAGAGCTCACTAGTATGATTAAGCTCCAGGAGGCAACAGTGGTGACTATGTTGATAACACATCCTTTATTGGTTCCCTTCCCTTCTCTACCTCATTCCCCTTTCCTTATTTCTATTTTATGGGACCACCTTTTAAATAAACTCTTTTCATTAGAAAAACAACAAAACCCGACAACAATAGCAAAAACAACCATAAAACCTACCTATGGGGGAAAATAAAAAAATTAAAAAAAAAAAACCTCACTGCTGTCAAGTCAGCCCCAACTCACGGTGACCCCTCCTTGGGTTTCAGGGCATTGTCTCTGCAAGAGTAGATTACACAGTCTTGCTTCTGAGGAGTGGCTGGTGGGAGACACAAAAATATTGTCAGAAATGTAGAAATGTAAGTAGAAGGTAGCTCACTTTGATTCAGGGCAAGGTGAGTGGTGAGCTATACACAGTAGTTGATGTTCTCAGCAACCTGTAAGGATCCCCCAGCCTGGCATTCTCTCTGAATGTGGCTGAGTCACTGCTGACATTTGCTTTCTCACCTTTTCCTATATTTGCATATTTTAACTGACTCTTTTTTTTTTTTTAACAATATGTTAATAACCCCAATCAAGGCACACTCTCTGGTTAGCCCCAGTGTTTTTCTTTCTCTCTTCATTTTTATTTATTTATGTTGTTCTTGTTAAGTGCCATAGAGTCATTTCCGACTCATAGAGACCCCATGCACAGCAGAACAAAACACTGCCCGATCCCGTGCCAGCCCCACAATCCTTGCTATACTTGAGCCCATCATCGCAGCCACAGTGTCAATCCATCTTGTTGAAGGCCTCCCCCTCTTTCGTCAACCCTCCACCCTACCAAGCATGACATCCTTCTCCAGGGAATGGTCCCTTCTTACAACATGAC
>NW_006921726.1:7357181-7362223 GCF_000298275.1 Orycteropus afer afer
AGTCCACGTGTACAGCCTCCGTTTGTGTTGTTGAAAAAAGGTGTTTGCAATGAACAAGTCGTTGGTCTTGCAAAATTCTATCATACGAGTTCCAGCATTATTTCTGTCACCAAGGCCAAATTTTTCAACTACCGGTGATTCTTCTCTGTTTCCAACTTTTGCATTCCAGTCACCAGTGATAATTAACACATCCTGATTGCATGTTTGGTCAATTTCAGACTGTAGAATCTGATAAAATTCTTTTTTTTTTTTAATTTATAATGGTCATCTAACAGCCTTGCTGCCAACTGGTCACTGTTATTGCCAAGCCCTTACTCAATGCTCAGGTCGGGTCCTTGCCACAGAAGACATGGCTATTGATTTGAACTTCCTTTGGTTCCAGTCAAATAGAATCATAAAGTAATAGGATATTGGCATTAGAAGGCATCTTAGAGATAAAGATTCTCTTTTGCTTATGAAGAAATGGTGGCAAAGTTACTAAGTGTCTTGCCCAAGCTCAATTAAAGACCAGAACTCAGGGCTTGCAATTCCCAGGGTATGGTTCTGGAGAATATACTCATGAAACAATGGCATGTCCAAAATTATATAAATTCAGTTTGGGACGCTTTGCAAAAATGACATAAATATTCCAGAGAATAGAACCAGCTATAGCATTATTCTTTTCTCTTCCCATAACTGGTGAATTAAAGAATTGGTAGTTCTTATAATTCATCTTTAAATTTCTGCTTTTCATCTCAGACATTTTCCCCACAGCATTTTGATCCTTATAGATTTTGGAATTGGGCTGGCATGATTGGCCTTTGAATCCTCATAAGTGATTTGTGTTTTATGGTCATTGCCTTCTTGTAAAAGATTAGTGGTAGAAATCTGAGTACAGACAGGAAAGAGTTTGCTTTTTCTCTCTTGAGTGTTCAAAGGAGGAAGTAATCAATCAAATTAAGTGAATAAAATTCTTATCCCCTTATTTCAGAGTTTTTACTTGGATTAGATCTTTCCTTTCACTAGGAAATATCAAAGTTGCCAAGTTGGTTTGAGCGACAAAGTCAAAAATGATGTATTTGTTACGGTCATAAATCTTTGCAGATTCTCATTAAACTTGGATATTTAAAAAGGGAACAGGATTAGGCTGCAACTGAATTTACATTCCCAGAGTGAACTGCTCTTCTCATCACCTTTCTTAACTGAAGTTATGTTTGCTCATGTTTTGATAAGTTCTGGCTATGGGAAACTGATGCAGTGATACAGTGATTTCATTTCACAAACAAAGCTTTTAAGTAAACAAAAGTTGCTTCTTTTGCTTTTTTTTTCCCTTTAATTTCCTGATGGGCTCTAATTATTTCTGTAGTTTCTTTCATTAAACGGTGTTTTTTTTTTTTTTTTCTTTTAAAAAAGCAAAAGCCACTTGTTTTTCTTTCTAATGAGGCCTTACTCTTTCTTCTTGGTGTAGGAGGCAGTAGGCCTTGGGATTACAATAGCATCTATCATAGGCTTTCTCCAGAGCCAGAGGTTCTGTGAGAATACCCTGCTCGGGTTTAATGATAGAAAGAAAACAAATTGGATCTGTTTCATATTTGCATGGAGAGGAGGTCACGCTTGTGAAGAAAATTCTTGGGATTTTCAGGTGCATTTGCCTTGTGGTGAATGGTGGCAAGTTAGAGAGCTCACATTGGAGGGATTACTCAGCTCAGGCTGTTGTTGTTAGGTGTGTCCTAGGCAATTTCTGTTCATAGTGACCCCATGTGCAGAATAGAACAGCCCCTACAGAGTTTTCTAGGCTGTAATCTTTAAGGAAGGAGCCCTGGTGGTGAATGGTTAGGTGCTCAACTGCTAACTGAAAGCTCGGCAGTTCAAACCCACCAGTAGTTCCATGGGAGAAAGATGTGGCAGTCTGCCTCCATAATATTGTTATTGTTGTTATGTGCTGTTGAGTCAGATCAGACTCATACCGACCCCTCCTTGGGTGTCCGAGGTGGTATCACTACAGAAGTAGATCATCCAACCTTTCTTCCGAGGAATGGCTAGTGAGTTTGAACTGCCAGCCTTCTGGTTAGTAGTCAAGTGCCTTAGGCACTATACTACCAGAGCTCCATAGGATTACAGCCTTGGAAACCCTAAGAAACAGTTCTATTCTATCCCATAGGGTTGCTATGAATTGGAATTTGCACATAACGACAACAATATTTATGGGAGAGTGTGGTATAATAAATTATATGGTGTGGCTTTTCTAGCCAGAGTCTTTGTAAACTCCGTGGTGGAATTTGCTGTGAGCAACTGAGTAACTCCTGATTATTATCCACCTGGTATATTTCTTTTGGAGCAGTACAACGCAGTCTTCTGGGAAGTTCACTCTTTCTCAGGTGTGTAGAACTCTGATGTTGAGACTGGTTGGTTTTGGCTGCTCTGCCAAGCTTAAAAGGAGCCCTCCTAGAGGCAGAAGGAGTCTCTCTGACTGCTATTGAGAGACTCTCTCTCTGATTTCTGGCTGAGAAAGACATGCTGCTGAGAGAAACACACTGCTGAGAGACATGAGAAAGACATACCTCTGAGAGAGAGATGTGTAAGACACACACTGTTGAGAGAGAGAGATGTGCTACTGAGAGAGACTGGCAGCCTGAGAGACAGCCAGCTGAGAGAGACTGAGCATGTTCCTGAATTTGAATTGTAGCCTGTTGCTTCCTTAATAAACCTTATAATCTGTGAGTTTTGTGTGGCCACTGAAGTGAATTATTGAAACCAGCAGAGAGGTGGTGGGTGCCATGGGAGGAACAGTTGGTGTCAAGATTAGTAAGAGGGCTGGAGGGTGGTGGCATGTTTGGCCTCATAGGAACAGGCCTTGGGCTGATGATGGTGATTCTGTCTTCCTCTTGTGTAGTTAGAAGAGGTCAGAAGATGATTCTTCCTTACCCCTTTGCAGATAGGATTGTCAGGTCTGTCTTTCACAAAGTTGCTGGTTGGGTTCAAACCTCCAACCTTTCAGTGCACAACTGAGCAACTTTATCATTGCTCCACTGGGGCTCCAGTGGATTTTATCTTGCCATGCCTTCTGATTTTTAAAAGAACTTTGGAATATGGATTTTTAAAAAACAAATTGAGAAATAATCTGTATATCAAAAAAAAAAAAAAAAAGCAAAACACAATTCTACATGGAACAAATCAACCTCTTCTGGAGGTGCAAGGCTGTTAGTCACAGCTGTGGCTTATGGTGATGATCAGAGTTAGCCAGTCTATGTCTGGCATGTGCCAAGAGTTTCCAGAACTGTGCATAACAATCCATTAGTGCATAATGAAATCAGTCATTTTAAAAAATGATTGATAGAGTAGAATAGGAGATATTAGAGTAGATCCCATGTATTAAGAGCAAGTATTTTCTTGACTTACTTACATACATGCATAAATGTAGGGGTGGAATGGGTTGGATTTAAAATGTACGTCTTATAGTGGATCTCAATCAAAAATAGTTTTAAAAAAACATTGGTAAACAGCAGCCCTGTTTTAAAAGACTAACATGAGTGTTCTTTAGGGTCTCATGAGAAACTAAGTGTGAGTGTTCTATGTTATAGATTCTAAGCTTCAGTCTTTCATCATTATGTCCCCAGGGCCTGGAACTGCGCCTGCCACATAATAGATTCATTATAGTCTAATGAAAAAAAATGAAAGGCTTAGGCCAGGGGTTGGCATTTTTTTCTGTAAAGGTCCAGTTAGTAAATATTTTAGGCTTTGTGAGCCATATGGACTCTGCCACAAATGCTCAACTCTGTCTTCATAGTGTAATAGCAGCCAAAGACAATATGTAAACAAATGGGCGTAACTGAGTTCCAGTAAAACGTTATTTACCAAAACAGACCTTTGGTCCCCTGGTTATAGTTTGCAGACTTCCAGGCTTGTCTAAAGGCTTCAAATATACAGGATGCTCTTACTTGTCTTGTTACTTTTGGGTGAGCACCCAGGACTAATATTCATTGGATGTGTTGCAAAGCATGGTGTAAGTGACTAATCTCCTAGAGGAGATGCAATTCAGAAATTATAGAGCTTTATAAAACTGTGTGTGAGAGGGATAGTCCACCCAAAATGTCCTACAGTTACCTGTGGGCCCATGGGAACTTTTTGAGATATGCTGCATTGTTTGCAATGATGGCATTTTATTGAAATAAAGTTGTAAACCAAACCCCCTGCCATCGAATCTATTCTGACTCATAGTGACCCCCATAGAGTTTCCAAGGCTGTAAATCTTTATATAAGCAGAATGTCTTTATCTTTCTCCTGAAGAGCAGCAGGTGGATTTGAACTGCTGACCTTTTGCTTATCAACCAAATGTGTTAACTACTGTGTCATCAGAGCTATTTTGAAAAAGACATACTATAAAAAGAAATCAAAATCATCTTTGGGATTTTTTTTTTTTTTCTTAAAGCTTAACAATCCAAGTAGGTTTCTCAGACTTTGTAGGTGGGCATGGCTAGCTTATATCACTTCCGTTCTTCTTCTCTTTCCTTTTATGAGGCATGGGGTGGGAATAATCTGGGACACAATGAAGTTGCACTTTATCACCTAACCTTTATACTGAGAAACAACCCCACAATGCAGTTTAACTCAACATACTGTCTGTGCCTGTCTGTGTGGGTGAACAGTGAGACATTAAATGTTGGAAACAAAGGTTGGGGAAATTTTTCTAAGGATTATTAAATGACATTTTAGGAGTTTAGACTTTATTCTAGAGTGCACTGTCCAATAGAAACATAATGAGAGCCATACCACATATTAATTTTTTTTGTAGCCACTTTAAAAAAATTGAAGAAATGAAATAATTAACTTTAATACTATTTTAATTTAACCTAATATATCTCAAATATTATAATTTTAATATATAGAAAAAAAACCCTCACTGTTGTTGAATCAATTTGACTCATAGCGACCCCTCCTTGGGTTTCCAAGGTGGTGTTTTCATGGAAGTTGATTGCCCAATCTTCTTTCCAAGGAGTGGCTGCTGGGTTTGAACTGCCAGCCTTCCGGTTAGCAGTCAAATGCCTTAGGCACTATGCCACCAG
>NW_006921726.1:7362423-7366840 GCF_000298275.1 Orycteropus afer afer
TGTTGTAAAATTCTTTCAACTTTATGGAATGTTTAAAATTTTCATAATGAAGTGTTTGTGGGAAGCTAGGGAAATAGTTTCAAGGTCAGTGGTATCAAATGCTACAGAAAAGCCAAAGAGAGGTTTGCAAGTGTTTGCTTTGCCATTTAGGATGTAATTGGTGACCTTGAGACCAGGGATGTGACAAGTGCAAGACAGCAGTGGGTGCTGAGTAAATGGAAATATGTCAGAAGAAGAAGGGATGGAATGAATGTCACCTGTTTGTCTGCCTAGTTTTTGCTCTCTACCCCTTCTTTCCTGGACTTAAGTTGGCTGATGGTGTCCTCACACTTGCTTTGTGACTGTCCATTTATATAAAATTTGACAATATGAGATAGGTTGATAGATAGATGATGTTGTCAACTCCGACTCATGACAACCATATATACAATAGCAGCACAAAACGTTGCCTAGTAGTGTGTTAGTCTCATGATCACCAGCATGCTTAAGTCAATTCTTATGCCAGTTCATCTTACTGAGAGTCTCCTTCACTCTTGCTAGCCCTCTGCTTCACCAAGCACGATGGCCTTCTCCAGTGATTGATCTCTCCTGATGACATATCCAAAGCAAACAAGTCTAATGATGTTACTTCTTGATCCATAAGGTTTTCATTGGCTCATTTTTGGAAATAGATTATCAGGTCTTTCTTTCTAGTCTGTCTGAGTCTGGAAGTTCTGCTGAAACCTATGAGTAATTCTTCTGGTATTTAAAATACCTGTGGCATAGTTTCTAGCATCACAGCAACACACAGGCCACCACAATATGATGAACTGACAGACAGGTGGTAGTCTCAATAAGAAAAAAACAAAAAACTGCCATCGAGTCAAGTTCAACTCACAGCAACCCTATTGGGTTTGCGAGGTGGTAAATCTTTACAGAAGTAGATTACCCCATCTTCCTTCTGTAGAGTGGCTGGTGAGTTTGAACGCACAACCTTCTGGTTAGCAGTCAAATGCCTTAGGCACTGCACCACCGGAGCTCCTCAGTATGAAAGGAGGATCTAAAATGTATTTAGGATCCTTCTGTCCTAAAGATTGGCAATTTGAATTTGAATCCACCCAATGATGCCATGGAAGACAGGAATGGCAATTTGCTTCTGTAATGATTACAACCAAGAAAACTTATGTAGCAGTTGTATTCTGTAACACATGGGATTGCTGTGAGTTGGAATTGGTTCAACAGCAATGTTTTTTGTTGTTGTTTTGCTTTGTATTTTTTTGGTTTTGTCCTAGTTAGTGCACTTGTGTGTCTTAATCTCTGAACTTATGTGACTGCTTATGCAAGTAAACTTGACCAACAATTTCTTTTTCAGAGGGCTTTGTCATATGCTGTCCAGTAGATTCTGGCTTATAGTAACCCCATATGACAAAGCAGACCTGCCCCGTATGGTTTCCTAGGCTGTGACCTTTTCAAAAACAGACTGCCACAGCTCACCAGATCTGTTCTCCTGTGGAGCTGCTGGGTGGGTTAGAACCTCCAACATTGTGGTTAACAGCTGAGTACTTAACCAGTGAGCCACAAGGGATCCTTAGGGGGTTTTAGCCTGGTCATTTTTTCTTTGAATTTTGATAATTGCAGATTGTGTTGTTTGGATGGATGCTAAGGCTTTCAGGATTAACTATTGAATATATGTCCCATCTGATATGTCTGATTAATGTTATTGAAAATTTTGGTAAAAGCATAGTTACTCTTTTCCATAGCTCTTCATGACATTCAAGGATGTACCACCGGAGAATAAAGTAATTTCAATGCTTTATATTTTTTCTCACCAACATGGAAATTGTTAAAATAGATGCAACCACCAGACATTCTTTCATAGGTCTTATTCTTATTTCTTAACTATGAATACCAAGTATCAGATAAAATTCAAATCTTTGTTATATTCCTGCTGTTTTCCTTTATTGCCTGATTCTCTACTTTCTTGCTCATGGCAATAAATAAATAAACAAATGTTGTATTCTATTTCTTTCTTTTTCTTTTTCTTTATTTTTTTGTGATTTGGGTGAAAATTTACAGAGCAAATACACTTTCCATACAGCACTTCACATAAACTTTGTCTCATGACTTTGACCACAATTTACTACAATGCAACATCTCCACTCTTACTTCCTCCCCTTCCCTGTGTCCATCCCTCCATGCACTCCGGCCCCCTGAGCTGTCTACCTGTGCATAAGCAGCCATTCTTTCTCCTATGATTGTTCTCTCCAAGGAGTGTATCTATCTCAGGTAAGTGTTCAACTCATGTGCCTGTCTATTGCTTGGTTGGAAGCCAGAGGCATGGGCTCAATTCCAGACCTGAAGGGCAGATAGGGGCCATACTCTCAGTTGTTCCACCAGGCTCTGTTGGACCAGCAAACCTGCCCCTGCTCCTTTTTTTTTCCAAATGATTTTGAGTTTTGTTCCACATTGTTCTCCCTCTCCATCCAGGATCTCCTACATAGATCCTCTTCCAAGTTGTTTACACTAGTAGCCGGGCACCATCTAGTTCTTCTGGTCTCATAGTCATATAGGCTGCAGATCAGATGGTGTACCAGGCACTAGGACTAATTGTTTCCATGAATTTTTGGTTTTCTTCATTCTTCTGTGCTCTTGATGAGGAAAGACCCATCGTTGCATCTAGATGGCAGCTTGCAAGCTTTTAAGATCCCAGTCGCTACTCGTCGGAGTAGGAGGTGGAACAATGTTTTGTGTAGTATGTTATGCCAATTGAGCTTGATGTCCTCTGCAACTATGGTCCTGAGCCCACAAGTTCAACTACTCAGTGCCTCTGAGTAGCTGGCTGTGACCAAGCAGTGACTATAACCTTGCCCCTTGTCAGCTCCACTATACACCTGGGAATTCAGATCATACACATAAAGTTATAGGACCATTGTCTGCCAACCCTATACATGTTCTTGGGTACACTCCCCACTTCATAGACATACCTAATAGTTCAGCCTGTCCACCCATCTATCCACCCATATACCCATGTTTACCTTCACTGACAATGCAGTACTATATATGGAAAAGGGATCATCTTTGTTTTCTGTACTCTCCACGTACCTCTCTATGTCTTTCTCTTCCTTAATGCCACTATACTGATCACTCACATTTGGTACACTGCCTTTCTCTTCATCCAAATCAATACTTATCTCTATTTATCTAACAATGTTCCCTACCCTTCCCTTCTACCCCTAGTAACCAACAAAGAAATTGTCCTTCCATAGATAAATGTTTCCTTGACTGTTACAATAACGGACTAATACAATATTTGTCCTTTTGTGATTGACTTATTTCACTCAGCAATATGTCATGCAAGTTCATCCACGTTATGCAGTGTTTTGCAGATTCTACATTATTTTTTAGCATTGCATAGTATTCCATTGTATGTATGTACCATAGTTTGGATATCCATTCCTCAGTTGATGGGCACCTAGGTTGTTTCCATCTTTGGGCTATTGTAAATAGTGCTGCGATGAACATGGGTGTGCATATGTCTGTTCTTGTCATGGCTCTCACTTCTTCAGGATATATACATAGTAGTGGAATAGCTGGGTCAAATAGTATTTCTAGTTCCAACTTTTGAAGGAATCGCCAAACTGCTTTCCACAATGGTTGTACCATTTTACAATCCCACCAACAGTGTATGAGAGTCCCAATCTCTCCACCTCCTCACCAGCATTTGTTATTTTCTGTCTCATTGAACTTTGCTACTAGTGCTGGAGCAAGATGGTATCTCATTTTGTTTTGATTTGCATCTCTCTAATAGCTAATGATCATGAGCATTTCTTCATGTTTGTTGGCCACTTGAATATCCTCCTTGGTGAAGTGTCTATCATGTCTTCTGCCCATTTTTAATTGGATTATTTGTCTTTTTGTTATTGAAGTTTTCTATAAATTCTAGAGATAAGTCCCTTGTCAGATATGTCATTACCAAATATTTTTTCCCATTCTGTAGGTTCTCTTTTGACTCTTTTGGATAAATCTTTGGAAGCACATAAATATTTAATTTTTAGAAGGTCCCAATCATGTGGTTTCTCTTCTGCTGTTTGTGGCTTTTGAGTTATGCTTGATAGTCTGTTTATGCCGTATATTAGGACCCCTAAGTTTGCCCCTAGTTTTTCCTTGAGGAGCTCTATAGTTTTGGGTTCCACATTTAAGTCTTTGATCCATCTGGAGTTCATTTTTGTGTATGGTGTGAGCTACAAATCTTGTTTCATTTTTCTGTAAATGGATCTCCAGTTTTTCCAGCACCATTTATGAAACAAACATTCTCTTCACCATTTAATGGATTTTGGCCCTTTTTCAAAGATTAGCTGACCATAGGTCAATGGGTCTATTTTTGGGTTCTCAATTCTATTCCACTGGTCTATGTGTCTGTCATTAAACCAATACCAGG
>NW_006921726.1:7369026-7370019 GCF_000298275.1 Orycteropus afer afer
GTTTGATTCAAGGAATTTTTGAATTTCAATTTTGATTTCTTCTCTTACCCAGTATTTCTCAAGGTGGGTATTGTTTAGTTTCCATGTGTTTACTCTTTTTTTGTTGATCATCCTATTGTTGATTTCTAGTTTGCTAGCATTATGATCTGAGAAAATGCTTTGCAGTCTTTCAGTGTTTTCAAAGTTATTAAGGCTTGCTTTATGGCATAACATATGGTCTATCACAGAAAAAGTTCCATGTACACTGGAGAAGAATGTATATTTTGCTGCTATTGGGTTAAGTGCTCTGTAGATATCTATAAGGCCAAGTTGATGGGTTGTATTGTTTAGCTCTTCTGCATCTTTGTTGAGTTTCTTTCCAGTTGTTCTATCTTTCAAAGAAAGCGGTGTATTAAAGTCTTCCACTGTGACTGTGGAGTCATCTATTTGCTTTTCAACTCTTTTAAAGTCTGATTTATGTATTTTGGGGCTCTTTTATTGGGTCCATAGATATTTATCATTGTTATATCTTCATGTTCAATTGATCCTTTAATCATTATATAATGTCCTTCATATCTCGTATGGTGATTTTTGTCTTAAAGTCAATTTGATCAGATATTAATATTGCCACTCCTACTCTCTTACAGTTGCCATTTGCTTGATATATCTTTTTCGAACCTTTGATTTTTAGTCTATTTTTTTTCTTTATCTATAAGATGTGTCTCTTGTAGGCAGCATATTAATGGGTTTCGTTTTCTCATCCAGTCTGTAACTCTACATCTCTTGAGTGGTGCATTTAATCCATTACCATTCAGTGTAATAATTGACAAGTATGAATTGGTTACTGTCATTTTGGTATGTGTTTTTTCATGGTGTCCCTGGTTTCCTTGTTCTGTATTATTTTCTGTGCTGAGTTCATTATGTTTATGAATCCTGTTATCATTTCCTTTGTTGATGTTGTTTTAATATTTGCTGAATATTTGTGCTTGTCCTCTTTTTTATTGTAATATGAAG
>NW_006921726.1:7370927-7395243 GCF_000298275.1 Orycteropus afer afer
TGGATTTCTATCTGTAGATTTAGAATCATTTCTAATTTTTCATTTATTTTGTCATTTTGTTCCTGTATTTTCTTGCAAATTCTTCTAAGGTTTTCTCTGTGTTTTCTTTTGTCTGTCTCTCAATCCTTTGAAGATACCTAAATATAATTCTTTTGAATTTCTTTTCAGAGAGTTCCAATGCTGCATCTTCCTCAGAGATGTGTTCTGGGTCTGTATCCTTCTTCCTTGTTTCTACCACTTTATCTTGCTTCATTGTGAGAACTGTGATGTTCTCTTGTCTCGAGACATTGTGGTATTGTATTTAGGTCTCTATTAACTGTTTTTGAAGAGCAGCCAAGGGTAATTAAGGCTCTTCTTGGTGTTTTTTTTATCATTGGCCCATTGGTGGAGAAGGATGTGCTGGCTCTCACTCAGTAAGTGAAGTTGCAGGAGGTGTGGGTGTAGTTTTATCTTATAGGGACTGTTACTGTCTCCCACTCAGTTAGACAAAAATTACAATTAAATAACCATCAAAAAAGTAAAAACACCTGGACAAAAAATACACCATGTAATCACACAGGAACAGTAAGCAAAAAAATAAAAACGGGAGAAAAGAAGAAAAAAACAAAAAGACCTGCAATATCTGAGGATAGCCCACTAAGGGAAAAAAGGTAGAAAAGGAGAATAATGAAGAAAAAATTGGAAAAATGCGAAATAAAAAAAGAAGGAAAGAAAGAAAACCAAGGAACTGGGTTAACCATGAGAAAAAAATGGGGGTAAAAAGAATTTAAATTAAAAACAATAAGAAAAATTGTTACCAGGAACAGGGAAAAGAAAAAAAGATGTAAGCTAAGACCTTTTCAGTCGTGCAGGTTCAGAGCGTCCTTGGAATTACTGGAAAGCAGAACCTCTTCTTAAGCCCCTGGAATCTCGGATAGCACTGTCTCTTTAAATATCCAAAATGGCCAAGCCACTTGTAAACATTCAAAATGGTGGTGTCCTCTGAACAGGCAAAAGTCCACAGCTCAGTCCTCTTCCTTGCTACTTCCGCTTTTATTTCACAGCCACCAGAGCAGTCCTCCGTGCAGTCCCTGGCTAGCAGGGCTGAGTTTTAGGTTAATTTTTAGTTCCCACCACCACTCAGGAGTCTTCAAGCTGTCTGTGCTGTCAGGATCACTCAGGATTGCTGCCAGTCCGCAAGTCAGTATGTCTCTTTTTGTCTGTATTTTCATCAAATTCTTCTGCTAGTTGGGGTTTAGTCCACTTCTATATCATTCCCTTCAAGGTTCAGGGGTCCAGGATTATCTTCTGTGCCTGTATTAATTGGTTTCCCTTTTCTTTGTTGAAGAGGTTCTCTGCAGACTTTCTGCCTATTCTACCATCTTGGAATCCAGTATTCTATTTCTTGTTTACTTGATGGCAACTATTTTTCTCTGACCAGCAGACTTATAGAGAAAGATTTTGAGGACATTTCAAGCTAGATATTGATTAAAATAAATGAGGTGCTGTGACTAAGGTGCTGAAGGTATCTAAATGACATCTCTTTCAATTTACTATTGGATTATTGCAAATAACTTATTTCATGATTAAGTGTCCTTTTCGGTCCACTAAAAAAATCCAAGTATGGGCCTCAGGTACCATGGTGACGGATTAACTGTGGCAGATTTGGAGGGGGTTAGAGAGAAAGAACCAGGGAAGAATGACAGGAGTTCATGGAACTAAAGAGTTAAAACTGATTGGCTTAAACCTTTTAAAAGTTTTAGAAAAATAACTGAATGAAACCCTTACTCAGCTCATAAAGAAAAAAAAAGTTGTAATCTCATATGTTACAGAGTAGAACTGTGCTCCACAGGATTTTCAATGGCTGAATTTTTGGAAGTAGGTTCTAGGCCTTTTTTCCAAGCTACCTCTGGAAGGACTCAAACCACCAATCTTTTGGTTAGCAGCCAAGCACTAAACCAGTTGTACTACCCAGGAACCTTGGTTTAAATAAAACCAGCTTCCATATTGTAGTCTGTATATATGGGGCAGACTTTCACCTAAGAGTAGCAGAAGAGAAATTAGGAAACTGGAAGGGGAAGAAATGAGAACCCCTGAACAAGTATGTCAGATGGTCATCAAAACAGGCTGAGAAAACCAATAGGAGAGGCAAAGGGACCAGGATGATGGACCAAGAGACCTATTCAAGGAAGAACAAGATTTAGAAGTAATTTCAGATTCTGTTGCTAGTCAATGTTGATATTTTCAGGGAATTTCTCTGGAGGCTTCTAACCAAAAATCTAAACACACTGCCATCAAGTTGATTCTGACTCATAGCAATCCTCATTCATTTTTCAAGGCTGTAAATCTTTATGGAAGAAGATTGACTCATCTTCCTCCAGTGGAACAGCTGATGGGTTTGAACTTCCAGCTTCTGGAGTCCTGAAATTCTCAGATGTGTATGTGTTTGTTCTTGCTCCTCCTTGGCTCCCAAGCCACATGTGTCTCTTATGGCTGTGGGTTTCCAGTGTATTTCTTCATACCCTCAATTTATTTTCTTTTTAGTTTTCACCAGAATTTTGCTCACTTGCTGCCATCCTACACTCCCCCCACCCCGTCCCTGGTTTTCTGGGGACCAAGTGGCTATACTGTCCTCACAGAAATTCAAATGACCTGCCGCTCCCAAATTAACAAATGACTGAGTCTAATGAACTCAGCAGTTTGCACAGCCATTATCAAAGTGAATTGGTGAATATTGAGGGTTATTCTCAATGATATCTGTGAAAAAGGATGGTATTTGAAATGGCATGTGTGTATTTCAAAAACAGTTTCTAATAGATTATTGATTTATCAGAGAAAGGAAGCATGGAAATCATAAATCAAATGATAGAATGTAGGAGAAAGCAATGCTGTGCAAATGTAAAAGGTAATTATTATGGAATGCTTAGAAATCCATTGGACAGTCAATGCTTCATTCCATATGCAAGACTTTATCCCCGGTTGTTTAGCAATTTGCACTAATGAATAGATTATATTTTGACTGTCTTCTTCCAGGCAAAAGCAAATAGAGTATAGTTCCTTTACATACCTCTATTTGTCTATTGGGTGCTTTGGTGGTATAGAGCTTAAGGCATCTGACTGCTAACCAGAAGGCTGTCGGTTCAAACCCACTAGCCACTCCTCAGAAACAAGGTTGGGCAATCTACTTCCATAGAGGTACCACCTCAGAAACCCAAGGAGGAGTCACTGTGAGTCAGAACCAACTCAATGGCAGTGAGTTTGGTTTTTGGTTTTTATTTGTTTATTGCATTGAACATCTGACTTATGTATAACTAACTAAAAAAGTAACTCGGTGCCAACAAGTCAAATATGACTCATAGCGATCCCTCTTGGGTTTCTGAGGCAGTATCTTTATGGAAGCACATCGCCCAGTCTTCCTTCCAAGGAATGGCTGGTGGGTTTGAACTGCCAGCCTTCTGGCTAGCAGTCAAATGCCTTAGGCACTATGCTATTAATAAACCAAAAACTGAACCTAATTCACTGCCATTGAGTTGGATCCAACTCATAGTGACCTCTCTGTGGGTTTCCAAAGCAGTATCATTACGGAAGTAGATTGCCCAACCTTCCTTCTGAGGAGTAGCTAGTGGGTTTGAACCATCAGCCTTCTGGTTAGCAGTCAAATGCTTTAGGCACTACACCACCAGAGCTCAGTTTTAAAGGTTTGGGCACAATCAGGATGTTCAAAAGAGAAGGCTGTTAAAATCAAGTCATAATAGAATATTTAAGTAGCTTCAGTATTTTGATTTGGACGTCTGACTTATGTCTACCTACTGTTAGAATTTTGTAGAATATACTAGCTGAGTTTCAAAAGTTTGAGCAAAATAATTTTCTTTTAAAACAGAAAGTTCCTTTTTTCCTTCCTCCTTAAGCTAGGAAATTTGAACTATTGAACTCAGATTTGAGTGATGATGTGCTATACTGCGCCAAACAAGTTGTTTCCCCTTTTCAAGCATCCATCAGAAAAAAGGAAGTGTTCTGTTGGACAAACCATCTCCCAAGAAAGACCTTTTATTGTTTGCTTGCTTTTTTATTTGTTTAAGGTAAGTTGATCTTAAAATGAAAGGAAAATGTCACATTGTTCCCAGGAGACATTTAGGAAATAAAAAAGTTTGAGTTTGTGGGTGATTTCTTGTTAACATGGAAATGCCTAGGCAGTAGTTAAAGGATATAGTATTTTCTCCCAAGATCAGAGAAAAATAATCAAGATGATTTAATAGCAAATCTTCATATAAAAATGGAAAAAATAAGGTACAATATGGTAAGGTATAATGTTTTATATATTTACACTTCATTAAAGACAAACATTAGAAAATATAAAACACATTTTTAAGTTTTCAGTTTTGTACATTTAAGTTCAAAATAGTGTGATGAAATTTACTTTTATTACATTAAATTCTTATTTGAAAGTTACAGAATTTATACTCACTCTCAACCCTCTAAGAAATGAGCTTTATTTTTATTTTTTAATTTGTTTACTTATATGTCCTCATTTCTGTTTTCCAACAAAGTTTATACTTATATAGAACTTGCATATCTCTTGGTGAATTCTAGGTATTTTATATGTTTTTTAGCTACTGTGAATGGTATCTCTCTCTCTCTTCTTTTAAAATAACTTTTTTATGGTGATTTGGGTAAAGTTTACAGAGAAAACTAGTTTTCCACTCAACAATTTATACACATTTTGTTCTGTGACATTGATTGCAATCCCCATAATGTAACAATATTATGTACCATTTCCATTCTTCCTTCCTTCCTATCCCTTCCACCCTTCTGAGCTTCATTTCTGGGCAAATTCTGCCCTTTTAATCTCATACTGTTGATTGTTCTAAGAAGTGCCTACCTCCCTGTGTAACTATTAACCTTATGTTAGGTGCCATTGAGTCAGCTCCGACTCATAGTGACCCCATGTACAACAGAACAAAGCACTTCCCAGACTTTTTCTATCCTCACAATCCTTGCTATGCTTAAGCTTATCATTGCAGCCACTGTGCCAATCCATCTCATCTAGGGTCTTCCCCTTTTTTGCTGACCCTACACTTTATCAGCATGATATCCTTCTCCAGGAAATGGTCCCTTCTGACAACATCACCAAAGAAGGTGAGATGAAGTCTGCCCATTCTAGTTTCCAAGGAACATTCTGGCTACACTTCCTCCAGGATAGATTTGTTTATTCTTCTGGTAGTCCATGGTATTTTCAGTATTCTTCTCCAATGCCATAATTCAAAGGCATCAACTTTTCTTAGGTCTTCCTATTCATTGTCTAGCTTTCACATGCATATGACAATACCACAGTTTGGCTCAGGCACACGTTAGTCTTCAAAGAGATATCTTTGCTCTTTAACACTTTAAAGAAGTGTTTTGTAGCTGATTTGCCCGGTGCACTACGATGTCTGATTTCTTGACTCCTGCTTCCATATCAGTTGATTGTGGATCCAAGTAAAATGAAATCTTTGACAATTTCAATCTTTTCTCCATTTATCTTGATGCTGCTTATTGGTCCAATTGTGAGGATTTTCATTTTATGTTGAGATGTAATCCATACTGCAGACTATAGTCTTCAATCTTCATCAGTAATTGCTTCAAGTCATCTTCACTTTCAGCAAGCAAGGTGGTGTTGTCTGCATATTGCAGGTTGTTAATCAGTCTTCCTCCAATTCTGATACCATGTTCTTCTTCATATAGTCCACTCAGATTATTTGCTCAGCATGCAGATTGAATAAGTGTGTTGAAAGGATACAACCCTGACACACAACCTTCCTGATTTTAAACCATAGAGTATCCCTTTGTTCTGTTTGAACAACAACCTCTTGGTCTATGTACAGATTCCTCATGAGGACAATTAAGTGTTCTGGAATTCCCATTTTCACAATGTTATCCATAATTTGTTATGATCCACATAGTTGAATGCCTTTGAAGTTAACAAAACACAAATAAACATCTTTCTGGTATTCTTTGCTTTCAGCCAAGATCCACCTGACATCAGCAATGACATCCCTCATTCCACATTCTGTTCTCAATCCAGCTTGCATTTCTGGAAGTTCACTGTCAATTCACTGCTGCAACCATTTTTGAATTATCTTCAGCAAAATTTTGCTTGCATGTGACATTAATGATATTGTTCAATAATTTCCACATTTCTTTTGGATCACCTTTCTTTGTAATGGGCACAAATATTGATCTGTTCCAGTCAGTTGAATCTGAATTATAGTAGTATTAACTGGTTTTCCTTATAGGTGTATGGATATTGTCCTGTCACTGACAGCATTGTGCTTCAGTACAGATCTTGAAATAATCATAGTGACAATGAATCCAACACTATTCCTCTTCTATTTGTCCCATAGTAGACTACATAAATGTCTGATTCAAATGGCAAAAACCAGTTCATTTCAGCTCACTAATCCCTAAGATATTGATGTTTAGGTGTTCCATTTCATTGTTGACAACTTCCAATTTTCCTGCATTCATACTTTGTATATTCCATGTTCTGATTATTAATGGATGTTTTCAGATATTTCTTCCCATTTTGAGTCATGCCCCATCAGCAAATTGAGGTCCCCAAAGTTTTACTCCATCCATGTCATTAAGTACTTGCCTGCTAACCAGAAGGCTGGCAGTTCAAACCCACCAGCCAATCCTTGGAAGGAAGTTTGGGCAATCTACTTCCATAGTGATACTGCCTCAGAAACCCAAGGAGGCATTGCTATGAGTTGTGTCTGACTAGACAGCACATAACAACAGCAACAACAAAATGTCATTAAGGTCAACTCTACCTTGAGGAGGCAGCTCTGCCCCAGTCATATTTTGAGTGCCTTCAAACCTGAGGGGCTTATCTTCTGGCACTGTATCATACAATATTTCAGGGCTATTCATAAAGTTTTCCAGTAATATATCAGACAGTGTTTCACTGCTCTTCATGAGGTTTTCACTGGCCAATTTTTTCAGAAGTGTATGGCCCCATCATTCTTCTGAGTCTATCTTTATCTGGAAGCTCCACTGAAGTCTACCATGAGTGACCCTGCAGGTATTTGAAATACTGGTGGCATATCCTCCAGGCTCATAGCAACACACAAGCCACCATAGTATGACAAACCGACAGACGAATGGTGGGTTAACTTTATAGGCCTGTCTATTGCTTGGCTGAAAGTTGAGCCATGGGAGTGATCTCAGTTCCAGGCTTGAAGGGTTAATAAGGCCCATAGTCTCAGGGATTCCACCAGTCTTCACCAGATCATGAGCCTAGTGTTTTTTTATATTTTGAGTTTTGTTCCACAGTGTTCTCCCATTCTATCCAAGACTTCCTATTATGTTCCTTTTAGGAGTGGTAGGCAGTGGTAGCCAGGCACTATCTAATTTTTCTGGTTTCATGGTCATAGAGGCTAGGGTTCACATGGTCTAATAGCCCTTTGGATTAATTGCTTCCTTGAATCTTTGATTGTTTTTCCTCCTTTTTTCTCTGGACTGGGAGAGAGCAATAGTTGCACCTTGGATGCCTGTGCACAAGTTTTTAAGATCCCAGTAGCTACTCACAAAAGTAGGACAGAACATTGTCTTTGTGGACAATGTTATGCCAGTTGACATTGATGTCCCTTGAGACTATGGCCTTGAGCCCTCAGGTTCACCAACTCATTCCCTCAAGGTTTTGGTTACAGCTAAGAAATTTTCATAAATTTGCCCTCTACATGCTCTACTATATTCATGTATATATTTGCAGCATATGTAAATACATATGTAGAAATAACCTTGGTCAAAATTATATATGCGTATATGCCCATTCACCTTCGCACACCTGTTCCTCTTGCATGCCTATCTATATATGCACTTATAGACTATTGTTACTACTTTTATTGCAGCATTCTCTATGTAATCATATTTACATTTGTTGTCTTTAACTCTTATGATCCTCCTAGTATCTTCCCTTGTCTTGATCATTTTGTACTGTCCTGCCCTAATTGTATATTGCCTTTCCCTTAACCTAAGTTAATACATGTCTTCTAGTTAGTGATTTAGCTTCCCTTCATTCCCACCCCTGGTAACTTTCAAATGTTTCTATGTTTATACAGATAATTTTTCTTTCTGTGTATAAATCTTTTCTTGACTTTTTATAGTAGTGATCCCATACAGGATTTGCCCTTTTGTGATTGACTAATTTCACTCAGCATAATGTTCTTTAGGTTCATTCATATAATGAGATGTTTCACAGGTTCATTTTTATTCTTTAACATTAAATAGTATTCCATTGTGTGTGTATACCATAGTTTGCTTATCTGTTCATCTGTTGATGGATACATACGTTGCTTCCATCTTTTTGCTATTGTGAATAATGCTATGATGAACTATTCCTGTCATAGTTCTTATTTCTCTGGGATATATACCTGGTAGTGGGATTGCTGGATCATATAGTATTTCTACTTCCAACTTATCAAAGAAGCACAATACAATTTTTCACAGTGGTTACACCATTTTACAGTCTGACCAGCAGTGTATGAGGATTATACTCTCTCCACACCCTCACCAGCATCTGTTTTCTGTTTTTTTGAACTTTGCTGTTAATGCTGGCATGAAATCTCATTGTTGTTTTGATTTGCATCTCTTTAATGACCAATAATCACCAGCATTTCATATGTTTGTTAACAATCTGAATGTCTTGTTTGATGAAGTGTCTGTTAATTGTGCCCATTTTTAAATTGGATCATTTGTCTTTTTGTTGTTGAGTGTTGAAGTTTTCTACAAGTTTTAGAGATTAGTCCCTTGTCTGATATGTGTGACATGTGGTTGCCAAATTTTCTTTCCTAGTCTATATATTCTCTTTTTATTCTTTTGGTGAAATCTTTTTGTGTGTGTGTGATTTCAGTGAAAATTTACAGAGCAAGTTCACATACACTTGTCTCACGAAAATAACTACAATTTACCACAATGCAACAGCTCACCTCCCACTTCCTCCCAATAGTTACCTCTTCCCTGTGTCCATCCCTCCATGCACTCCTGCTCCCTGCGCATAAACAGTCCTTCTTTTTCCCATGATTGTTCTCTCCAAGAAGTGTATCTACCTCAGGTAAATGTTCAACTCCTAAGCCTGTCTTTTGTTTGGCTGGAAGCCACAGGTGTGGGTTCATTTCCAGACCTGAAGCGCAACTAGCGGCCATAGTCTCAGTAGTTCCACCAGGCTCTATCAGACCAGCAAACCTGGTCCCTCCACCCTTTATTTTTTCCAAATGATTTTGAGTTTTGTTACACATTGTTCTCCCTCTCTATCCAGGATCTCCTACATAGAGCCCCCTGCTAGTGGTTGACAGTGGTAGACAAGCACCATCTAGTTCTTCTGGTCTCATAGTCACATAGGCTGTGGATTGCGTGGTGCACCAGTCATGAGGACTAATTGTTTCCATGAATCTTTGGTTTTCTTCATTCTTCCTTGCTCTGGATAAGGAGAGACCCATCATTGCATCTAGATGCCTGTTTACATGCTTTTAAGATTCCAGTTGCTACTTGCCAAAGTAGGAGGTGGAACAGTGTTTTTGTGTAGTATGTTATTCCAATTGAGCTTGATGTCCCCTGTGACCATGGTCCCAAGCCCAATGCTGTGTTTTTTATCATGCATTTTTACATAGCATGGTGGTTTTAGAATGCATATGTCAGCATTATAGCACAACTGACTGTATATCCATTACAGAACATGCAGCAAATGTAGCACGATGACTCCTTCAACCAGTTGAATGTATGTCCTTTCAGACATTTTACTATGTATCACATATTTTTGGTTTTAACTTATTTAGGATCATAGCATATGTACAATTTCTCATGATGGTTCAATCACTAAGGAATGTAACATATTTTCCGACTCTATAGCCACTCCTCGGAAGGAAGGTTGGGCAATCCTACTTCCGTAGTGATACTGCCTCGTAAACCCAAGGAGGGGTCGCTATGAGTCAGGGCCGACTGGACGGCAAACAACAACAACAACAACAACAACAATGTTAATCGTTTACAAATAATACAATGACTTATAACTCCCTTTTTAACTTTTAAGATAATTTACTTATCACTTCTCATTTAAGTACTTTATATGTGGGGCCTATTATAAATAGTAATTTGTTGAATGTCTTTATATATTTCTTATATGAAGTACCAGTTGTTTAGACTGTATTCCCAGAAATAGAATTATGAAGCCAAAGGCTATAAACATTTGATAAATGATAAAATCATTTGCCAAATGATTTCCAAATTGGTTTTATGAATTTACACTAAAAGCAGTATTGTACAAGTAAAAACATGATAGTTTCCATGATGCTAGGGGGAGAAAAAAATAAGCTGTTACTGTTGAGTCAACTTGGACTTATTGTAACCCCATGTGTTACAGAGCAGAACTGGTCCATAGGTTTTCTTGGCTGTAATCTTTATAGAAGCAGCTTGCCAGGTCTTACTTCCAAGAATCCACTTGGTGTGCTCAGATGCTGAAAAAGCAAATAAAAACAGAAAATTTTATTTGACTTAACAACATGTATTCAATTATATGCATGTTTTATTTTTAAATGTATATATATATATATATTGTTGTTAGTTGCCTTCGAGTTTATTCTGACTCATGCTGACTCTGCTTCCAACAGAAAGAAGCTTTGTCAGTCCCTTACCCTAATTTGTGATCATTGGCATGTTTGAGTCCATTTTTTCAGCCACTGTGTATTTTGAATACCTTTCAATGTTGAGGGCTCATCTTCCAGCACTGCATCAGGCAATATACTATTGTGATCCACTAATATTCAGAAGTAACTCTCCAGGCCTTTTATTCTAGTCTGTCTTAGTCCATCAGTTTGTTATACTGCATTGGTTTGCATGTTGCTGTGATGCTGGAAGCTATTCCACCAATATTTCAAATAGCAGCAGGGTCACCCATAGATTTTAGTGGAACTTAGAAACTAAGACAAACACAGTGATAAGTAACTGGACATTTAAAAATATATAGCTGTGTGGAATGGCAAAGAAAGCATCCAAGTTATCTACTATTACAATGTTTTTCTTGGTATTTTAGTATTGGACTATGTTGCTCATATGTTTTGTATATCTAATGTAAATGAGAAATCTGGGTATTATTCCCAGCCACACCAAACTTCCTGCCATTGAGTCAGATCCAACTCATAGCAACCATCAATTTCTATTTTTAATAAAGGAGATAATTCAAAATCAAATACTAGCCATACTTTCAAATAAGTATTTATGTTGACATAGTCTCTGTAATTCTTATTAGGATGCTTCTGGTGTCACACTAAAAATCTAATTGTTTTTCATTCATTTGCTCATTCATTAAATACATTAAGTGGCTTTCTATTCTCAGATACTATAGTGGGTACTGCATATGCCTCAAAGGAGATACCCTGGAACCCTGTCTGTCCAAGTTGGATTGAATTAAGGTCTTGGGTGAGGAAAGCTTAACTCTCTAAACACGACTGTGGAAGCCCATGACTTTTAAAAGATTTGAAAAATTTTAAATATTTCTAAAAGATTACATGAATTCTATTGTCTGAATGTTCCATAAATTACTTAATAATTCTTTATCATCCAATATCTAACTTGATGCCAGTATTTCACTGTTAAAAATAAAACTGCAGTGGACTCCTTATAACTAAATATTTAATGCTCACCCAGGATTATTTTCCTGACTACTCAGATAAAAATTAATTGAGAAAGAGGATATATATATATTTAAAGACTTTACCTACATATTGCAAAACTGTTCTTCAGAAAAGTTGTGCCAAATACTCCCAAAGGACATGTGAGAGAGTCATTTAACTGAGTTCTAGATTAACAGCCATTCCCAGAAATCTCTTGCCATATGTATGTATATATATATTATTTTTTTTTATTTTTACAAAAACTGATATCAACATTTCTTCACATTGTTAAAATAGTCATCAGATATAAAAATCGGCATGTGTCTAAATGCCTTAGGCACTATGCCACCAGAGCTCCTAATCAACACAGATAGCAATCATAAATCTGGTCCTGACTTTATTAATTAATTAACGAGCAAATGACCTCTCTGTGACTGAGCTTCTTTATTGCACAATAAGAATGCTAAATTAGATAATTTTTATTAGTTCTATCTAAACCTAAAATTATACTGTTCTATATGTATCCTCTATCACCCACTTGTCAGTTTGCTATACTGTGGTGGCTTGCATGTTGCTTTGATACTGGAAACTGTATCATCAATATTTCAATTACCAGAATGATCACCCATGGTAGACTCATTTCAGTAGACCTTCCAGACTAAGACGAAGTATCTGAATGGCAATCTACTTCTGAAAATTAGCTAATGAAAATTCTATGAATCACAGCAGTCAAATCTGCAACTGATCATGGCAATGGTGCAGGACTAGGCAGTGTTTTCTTTTGTTATGCATGGGGTCAACATGAGCCGGACCACAATTAACACCAACAGCATCTGAATTAATTTGTTATGCAGCAATTGCTAATACAACCACAACCACCATTTGCTAAGGTAGTAATTTCTCTGAAGTATTAGTTTGCATCACCAGGAGAGCTCATTAAAACACAGATTACTGGGCCTCAGATTCAGAGATCCTGATTCAGTAAAGTTAAAGTGGGGCCTGATAATTATTTCTAACAAGATCCCAAATGATTCTGGTGCTTGCTAGTTTGTGGACCATCCTTTGAATGCTAAGGCCTTTATCTGCTTCCAGAAAAACCTTGCTGTGAACATGTTACTCTCAGCAAAATAGGCATTGTCCTGGGACAGTTTTCCAGCCTTTCCAATCCTCCTGCCACCTCTGTTTGCCATGCAACATTGAAAGGAATGAAACTTGATACTTACAAAGTATTCTTTGGGGGATTTCTAAACCTGATGGTCTATGGCTAGCCATTCCAACAGCTAGTTCATTTTCAGATCATTTTTTCCCAATGCAATTTCCATCCCTTCTTGGCTCCTATTAACAGAGTCTTTGCAAACACTTGGCATGGCTTTTTGCTATCTGGGAATCTCTTATACAAATATGATGGGAACTAAAAATCTCTACCTGACACTTAGAATACACGTTGAACTGAAATGGTGGGAGTTAAAATTAAGAACGGTTTTTCCTTTTCTCTGTGATATAAACCAAAATCCAAACTCTCTGTCATTGACCTAGATTTGACTCACAGCGACCCCTCCTTGGGTTTCTGAGGTGGTATCACTACGGAAGTAGATTGCCCAATCTTCCTTCTGAGGAGTGGCTGGTGGGTTTGAACCCCCAACCTTCTGATTAGCAGTTAAATTCCTTAGACACTATGCTACCAGAGTTCTCTTCTCTGATATAAGCCATGACAATCAGAAGAGAGTGAGGAAAAACTTCCTGGTTGAAACCAGGAATTGACTGGATGCACACTCATGCTTATGCCTCTCTGTTTCCTTCTTCAAAGTGGACCTTGCCTTTATCAGACCAGTGTGGATCCATTCACAATGTTGTATTAATTTTATACATTATGAAATAAAAATAGAGGCTGGCTGTGTCATTCCTTTCCAACCTTAAGCATCATTATACAACTTTCCTGAAGTCTCTAAAGCATGCTTTTCTTTTTTTAAAGTGCAGGAACTTGTGATTTTGTAGGGCAATTAATACAGAATCACAGGGTAGGATAGTGTGTACAACTGCCAAGTGAGGGGTGCAAAAAATAGATATCAGAGTATTTCAGAGTTGAGAGAGCAGGAGAGGTGCTTGTATGCTGGGATATTTGAGGAAAGCCTCCTGAGAGAGATGAAACAATACCAAATGGATAGGAATTAAATAGAGACACATTGAGAAGAAATTCCAGGGAGGGGTAACTGCAAAGGTGAGGAGGGAAATTTATTTGGTGCTGCTGCTGGATAGTGGTAAGAGGATTGATTTGAATAGAGTGGCTATTTTGTCTATGAGCAGTACTGCAACATAAGATGAGAAAGATAAATTAGAACTTCATTGTGAGGGATCCTGAAAATCAGTTTAAAAGTTTTGAGACAAAACAGAGTAGTGGCTGCCAGGGGATGGGAAAAAGGAGAGCAGGAGTGATTACTTAATGGATATGGGGTGGGGGTGGGGTAGTGTGTCTCTTCTGAAATGATGAAAAAGTCTGAAAATCCTAGTGAATTGTGTGCTTTAAAATGGCTAATGTGTTATATGAATTTTATGTCCAAAATACTTTTGGATTATTTTATGTGCATATTTTAAAAAGTTTTGGTAAGGTAATGATACATGCACTTAAATGTCTAATATGACAGTGGGTATAAACTGAATTAGCAGTCTGGAGTTGGGGATGCAAGGTGCTGGAACTCCACCATGGGGAATACTGTAGTCATTTGGACTAGTAATAGTGAAGATTCAGATGAAGGTGACTGATTTGCTTGAGAGAATTAAAAGGAACAAAAAATGGGTAAAAATGAGGGAGTAGGGAGTCCCTGGATGGTACAAACAGTTAATGTACTTGGCTGCTAAATGAAGGGTTGGAGATTCGAGTACATCAAGAGGTGCCTTGAGTGAAAAACATAGCAATATGCTCCCATAAAATCAGTCATCAGAAACCCTATGTAGCACCGTTCTACTCTGACACATCTCAGCTTGCCATGAGTTGAAGTTGACTCTACAACAACTGTTTTTATGGATAATAGGCTGTGGTACTGGATGGACAAGAGAGGCCAGTGAGCTGAGCTCCAGGTGGAACTTCCTACCAGGTAACAAGATTTGACTGATAACCAGAAGGCTGGTGGTTCAAACCCACCAGCCACTCCTCAGAAGTAAGGATGGGCAATCTACTTTCATAGTGATACTGCCTCAGAAACCCAAGTAGGGGTCGCTATGAGTCGGATCTGACTTGAGGGCAGGTAGTTGAGCCTTGGAATTATCTCCCTAGAAGTAAGCGAGGAAACCATGGATGGATAGACACTTTGAGAGGTGGAGAACAGGAAGCATTAGAATAAGCCTTAATGGAATCATTAAGCCATGGAAGGATATTTTAAAATGCATTCAGGGAGGCTGGATGAGACACAGCACTGTAAGGCCATGGAAGTCAGGTCATGGTCATCTTAAACACAGCCAGGAGGTTGGGAAGAACAAAGACCACTAAAAATTGAATGAATTTATCAATTAGGAAGTTAGGACAAGCAATCTCTGGGGGGTTCAATGTTTTGACTAAAATCCAGATATGTTGTTGTTGTTGTTGTTAAGTGCCGTCGAGTCATTTCCGACTCATAGCGACCCCATGCACAGCAGAACGAAACACTGCCCGATCCCGCACCAGCCCCACAATCCCTGCTATACTCGAGCCCATCATCGCAGCCACTGTATCAATCCATCTCGTTGAAGGCCTCCCCCTCTTTCGTCGACCCTCCACCCTACTAAGCATGACATCCTTCTCCAGGGAATGGTCCCTTCTTACAACATGACCAAAATAGGTGAGACGAAGTCTGGCCATTCTTGCTTCCAAGGAGCATTCTGGCTGCACTTCCTCCAGGACAGATCTGTTAGTTCTTTTAGCAGTCCATGGTACTTTCAGTATTCTTCGCCAGCACCACAACTCAAAAGCATCAACTCTTCTTCGGTCTTCCCTATTCATTGTCCAGCTCTCACATGCATACAAGGTGATTGGAAATATCATGGCTTGTGTCAGGCGCACCTTAGTCCTCAAGGAGATATCCTTGCTCCTCAGCACTTGAAACAGTTCCTTCGCAGTTGACTTTCCCAATGCTACACGACGTCTAATGTCCTGACTGCTGCTTCCGTTGGCATCGATTGTAGAACCAAGCAATGTGAATTCCTTGACAACCTCAATCTTCTCTCCATTGATTGTGATGCTGCTCATTGGTCCAGTTGTGAGGATTTTTGTTTTCTTTATGTTGAGATGTAATCCATACTGCAGACTGTATTCTTCAACCTTCATCAGTAGGTGCCTTAAGTCTTCCTCACTTTCAGCAAGCAAAGTTGTATCGTCTGCATATCTCAGGTTGTTAATGATTCTTCCTCCAATCCTGATACCACGTTTTTCTTCATATAGTCCAGCTTCTCGGATTATTTGCTCAGCATATAGATTGAATAAGTGTGGAGAAAGAATACAACCCTGACGCACTCCCTTCTTGATTTTAAACCATGTAGTGTCCCCTTGTTCTGTTCGAACGACAGCCTCCTGGTCAAGGTACAGATTCCTCATGAGTACAATCAAGTGCTCAGGGATTCCCATTCTTCTCAATGTTGTCCATAATTTGTCATGATCCACACAATCAAATGCCTTTGCATAGTCAATAAAACACAAGTAAACATCTTTCTGGTATTCTTTGCCTTGAGCCAAGATCCATCTGACAACAGCTATGATATCCCTTGTTCCACGTCCTCTTCTGAATCCGGCTTGAACCTCTGGAAGTTCTCTGTCAATATACTGCTGCAAACGTTTCTGAATTATCTTCAGTAATATCTTACTTGCATGTGATATTAGTGATATTGTTCTATATCACTAATAAATCCAGATATAAGAGGAAAAAAACTTCATTGGAGTGGGTTATTAGATTTCTCAAGGACCTCCTGAACTTCGGAACTATACATACAGATCTTTTCCATTCATTGGGAGGTTGTTAAATAAGTGTGCTTGATGGTGGAAAGGAGTCCCTGGGTGATGCAAATGATTAACACACTTGGCTGCTAACTGAATAGTGGTCCAAATCTTCCTAAAGGTGACTTAGAAGAAAGACATGGTGATATACATCCCAAAAAACCAGCCATTGAAAACCCTATGGAGGATGGTTGTACTCTGACACACATGGAGTCACCATGAGCTGAAAATTGACTCAACAGCATGTAGTAACTGGATTGGTAGAAAAAAGTCATCTCTTTTGCTCAGTTCAATATGAACAGTTTTAACTTACTCCTTTCAGGTCTCCTGTATCCCTAACAAGATTGATAGGTGCTGGAGGCTGTGTTTTGCTCGTTTTAAAAATGTTTCTGTGGCTTCTGGCACAGTGCCTTGCACATGGCAAAAACTCAGAAAATAGCTGTTGAATTCCCTGTCTCTTTAGTCCTGTAAAATAGGAGAATGGGTCTGAAAAGCAGACAGAACATCCCCTCTAGGGAGCCCAGCCTCTATGAACAGAAGCCAGAGGTAATTCAAGCATGAGCACTATGACAATCTATGGAATAATATCACTATAGCAATTCTCACATTCTCCCTGCTAGCTGCCAGACCACCACGATGCTCTTCTTCCTGGGTAATTCTTAGCATCCTAACCATTTTCGAAACCTCCATTAAAAATTTCCAAATTCACTGGTTTCTTAGACCTTCCAGTCATATGATCCAATTGGTCATACCCTGGGAGGAAAAGTATGTTGGAGTTTAGTGTGATCTGAGAGACAAGGAGGACTTACCTTCAGCTCTTGGCCCCACCATATGATGTGTTCATTTGGGACAAGTCCATTTCCCTTTTTAGGACTCATCTGTATTCTTTGATAAATGGCTTTGACTCACTGCTTTCTGACCATATTTGGTCATCTTTAGAGAAATGTTCCTAAGTGATTTGTAGAGGTAAAAAGAACATGGTGAAATATGTAGGGTGATGAGAGATGAAAAAAATCTATTGCGTGAATTCTGTAACTCAGAAAATCATTTTCTCGTGAAGTCTATCTTTCTCTTTAAATAACATTTTATTGTGAAAAATTTTGATGAAGAATAAAGTTGAAAGAATTTGATGACAGGTGGACTGTAATCTCCTAGATTCTATTACAGGTATTCCCCACTTTTCAAAAGTTCATTCTAGGCCACTTCGTTTTTAGGAAAGAACTACATTAAGTTTTGTTTGCGCTAATCAAAAGAAATACAAAGAAGATTTTTGCTTTTTTGAAAATAGGTGAGAAGTGAAACTAGGGTTCAGTCTTTCCTTTGCCATGAGCTGTGGAAGAGACAATACCCACCCTGAGCAGTGAGACTGGGGTTACCAACTCATTCCCCAGGAATTGTACTCCTTCCCCAGGAATTCTGCTCAGCTTCTCAGCATTAAGTCACCATTCCTTTGAACTGTGTCTGCGAAGACTATATGTTAGTGTTATTTTAGCCTTTATGTGTTGTTTGGTGAAATTTCGTAGGTTATTTTTTTGGGTCTTGGAGCACTCAAATTTTTTTCCCATATAAATTAATGGTAATTGCTAATGGTACTGCTATTTTGACTTACAAAGTTTTCATAAGAAAGTGCAACTTTCTGATAGTGGGAGAAACCTGTATTAAAATTTTGCTATACTCATTTTTTGGACGGAAGATGGGGCAATCTACTTCTGTAGTGATACTGTCTCAGAAACCCAAGGAGGGGTCGCTATGCGTTGGGTCTGACTCGATGGCACGTAACAACAACAACAACGTACTCGTTTTGGAGCTCTGGTGGCATAGTGGATAAGACACTTGACTACTAACTGGAAGGTCAGCGGTTCAAACCCACCAGTTGTTCCATGGAGGGGAGATGGGGCAATCTACTTCCATAAAGATTAACAGCCTCAGAAACCCAATGTGGGTCGTTATGAGTCAGAAATGACTCAAAGAGAGTGAGTTTGGTTTGGTTTGTATTCATTTTATTACATAATTTACCATCTATAATGAGCTCTGGTAGTGCAATGGTTAAGGTATTTGGCTGCTAACCAAAAAGTCATTAGTTTGAGCCAACCAGCCACTCCACAGAAGAAAGATGGGGCAGTCTGCTTCCATAAAGCTTTACAGCTTTGCATTTCCAATGGGAGTTGCTATAAGTCATTATCGACTCTATGGCAGTGAGGTTTTGCTTTTATCTGTACTCTAGCCATTGCAGATGCTCTTTGTTTTCATGATACTTCTGGTGTATTACGATTTTTCTCAGGCACCATAGGCCCATAGGAAGTTAGATATAGTTGCTAATTAGCCATTGGGACAAACTGGAATAGACACATTTGTAACCAATGTAATCTTGGATGCCTTCTGAGGGAGATTTTCCTCCTGTAATCATTGAGATTATAGCATTTGTTAAAATAAAGCATCAAGTGAGCAATATAAAATGTAAAAATTAAGAGGCTAAATAGAAAAAAAAGAGCATTGATGGTTCAGTAGAATTCTCTTCTTCCATGCAGGAGACCAATGTTCTATTCCCAGCCAATGCACCTCATGTACAGCCACTGCCTATCTGTCAGAAGGGGCTTGCAAGTTGGTTTGATGCTGAACAGCTTTCATTAGAGTTTCCAGACTACGAGGAACTATGAAGAAAGGCCTGATGATCTATTTCTGAAATCCAGCTGTTTACAACCCAGTGGATCACAATGGTTTGATCTGCAGCTGATAATGGGACTGGCACAGCACTGAGCAGCATTTTGTCCTGTTATGCATGGGTTGCCATGAGTTGATGGCCAGCTTGAGAGCAGCTAACAAAAACAATTAAGTTTGCATAACAGAATTTGCAGATTCAAATGAATGATGTTCATGTTTCCAGTGGAGGTCTTATACTTATTCTAGTATTGCTGTCACACAAAGTACTGTCAGAAATTTTTCTTTTGGAATTGCCATCAGAACTCTAAGTCTCACAAGAAAATTAGCTTCATTACTTCTGAGCATGCCACATTCTGGGTAGACTCTCAGCCAATACTTTTCATTTCCGCTCTCCCTCCCACCTTTCCCCCTTTAATTTCAGCTGTGGCTTCAGCTCTTACTGTCTGTGAGTTTGTGTAGGCTGAAGTAGCAAACGTTAATTCCCTGGGTATGCAGACATCTAGAAGAGGGCTTTGTTAATAACAGGCTTCTCCTGTCCATCAGTGATGCTAAGTAACTTACTGTCAGTGTCTGGGTCACTATTTCTTTCTCTATAAAATATGGTCAGAAATTTTTACCTTTGGCAGACTTTTGTGATGAAAAAAAAAAAAAAAAATAAAAACCCAGACTCATTGCTGGGGGAGGATCCTAAAATATCTTTGTAGATATATTAACAATGCAAGAGTATTATGATTTTAACTCTCTTTATATAAAAGTTATGAGACTGAAAAAGAAAAAAAAAACAATGGAAGGAAATACATTAGAATACTAGCATGCTGTAAATATGGATGAGTATTTCCTCCTCATTTCCAAAACTATTCATAATATGATAGGACCTTTATTATGAAAATCTGTATTAGAATTAGCATGTGGTATTTGTATCATTTAAGGACAAAAAGCAAGAATTAATCTTGTAGTAGTTAGAGAAGAAAACAACGAGTCATTTTGGAGAGAAATTGGTGTATCATAGAGAAGAGCTTTCTTTGCTTGTTATTATTACTGAATATTGGTTTATACCTTACACATTCTAAGAATATCCATTTACTTCTGCATTCCTAGGTTACAACCGGAATCTCTCAAATGTAGTGAGAAAATTCAAATGCCAATAATTCTATATTTTATCACTTTTGCATTATAAGAACACTTCAAGCTAGAATAACTGTTTGTTAACCTGTTATCTGTTACCTTTTGCACTATACCACTTTCCAACTGGGATTAGTGAGGACTCCCAGAATAGAATTCCCAGCCTACACACTCTAGGACATGGCTTAGTGAGCAGGAAGGTGGGAGCAGTGTGGAATGGCTAAAGATCCATTTCAGGTGGAGATGAACAGGGACTGTGAAAACCAAGGAAATGATGGTTAACTCCAAAGAAGACTTGGCATTGAGATTCTTTGGGTGTGCTATTTAGAAGTTCTATTCAATATCCCCCTCACTTTTTTTTTTCTAAACTACATTTCACTAAATTCCCAAGAGATTCACTTTACATCAGAATTTTATTTCTAGTCTAGGTCTTCCACATTAAACTTTTAGAAGTTGATAGCTGTGAAAAATGAACATCTTAAAAATTGCTGCTGGTTGTATACAGAGAAAGAAATGGAAGGAGCTGGCAGGGCAGGGCCTGGTGACTTCAGCAGTGAATCACCAAGTCATTCTTGTATCCTCTTGGAACACCAGGCTTTGTGTACTTACTAGCTTTCCACAGCAGTCTCCGCTTGAGGGCTCATGCTGTTGTACCTGAGTACTTGCCATCTTGGAGCAGAACATATAGATGCTAGCTGCTTGGCGTCTCAGTTCATGAAATATGGTACCAATATAGGTTTGTAATTAAAATACTTTAATTACTTCAAAAACATCTCCAGAAATAAGATGGACTAAGCTGCAGAAAGGTGTTGTAGTCTTCTCCCTTCCTCTATCCACCTAGCCATTAACCAAATAGAAATGCTTCATTAAATATAAAAGCAATAACAAAAGCAAAGATTCCTAGCCAAAGTTAAAAAAAAAAAAAGGAAAGTCTGCCCGAAAAAATAAGTGGAGGCTGAGACTGCAGGTGCCCACAAGAGGGTGGCCAGGAAAAAGGACCTGAAGACTGAGAGTTAGAATTTTGGGATTTAGCTACAGCCTGTATATACTAACCTGTACTAAAAACCAGTTGCTATGGAATTGACTCTGACTCACAGAAACCCAGTGTGTATCAGAGCAGAACTGTGGTCCATAGAGTTTTCTAGGGCTGATATTTTGAAAGTGGACCACCAGACCTTTCTTCTGAGGCACCTCTGAGTAAGCTTGAACCACAGATGTTTGAGTTAACAGCAGAATATGTCAGCCATTTGCAAACAGCCTTGATTGACTCCATGCTTTTTGACTGCATGGATTAGAATACCTCACAATTAGAAACTTCAGTCACTTGAGTAAACAAACAGAGGAATTAGTACTTTAAGACCTAAAAAAATGATAATACCTTGAAAGGTACTTATGTAAGTTTGTTTCAAATTATTAAAGAAACAAAAGGAAATACAGAAAGCATACTGAAAAATATGACAGTATAAAAAATACTTGAAAAAGAACCAAATGATATGTAGAGTGAAAAATGTAGTTGAAATTAAAATTCAATGCATGGGTAAATGCAGATTAAATAAAAAACAAAAAACAGAAGCATGGTAATATCTAAAAGACAGATCTGGCAAACTTACTAAAGAGTAGAGCAAAATCACTGAAAATATTAATAACTAAAAATTTCAGATACCTAACAAAGGGTTAAAGAGAAGGAACTATAAAAGGGTGGTTAAGAGACATAGAGAACATAGTAACTAGGTCCAAGATATATATAATAAGAGTTCCAAAGAGACAGAAGGTGGAAAACTTCCAGATAAACAGAGAGAATAACCCACACACAGACCTTAACTGAAAGAACTATTAACTGCCATACTTTAACAAGGAAGACATTGAATCCCAAAGGAAACCATGACATCATAAAAGCAATGTCGACTCAAGAAATTGGTAGACACACTGGTACATATAAATGATCAATATTTAAAATTAAAGTAGTACATTTGTTTGAATAATAAAAAAGTAATATTAGAATGAAAGAAATGTAAAGGAGAGCAGCGTTAAAGCATCTTAAAGTCCTTGTATTCATAGAGAGCATAATAGTGGTATCAAGTTGCATTTCTTTAATTAAAATTTAAATACAACCACTAAAAGAATAAAAACAACTTCTAAACTGGAGGGAGGAGAAAAAGAAATAAAAATAAATTGATCAGTCAAGTAGAAGTCAAAAAAGGAACAAAGAGACAGACATGGTGAATAGCACCAAATAAGAAGGTACTAAAAAATAAAAATAAAAAAGTCCAAATAAATGAGCAATCAAAATAAACACAAATGGATTAAACTCAAATATTAAAGGACGTTCAGATTGGATACTTCCCTCAAAAAAATAAATTCCTGTCAAAAAAGAGCCTGAATCTTTGGAGAAAAACAGTTTCTCCTCCCTTCAAATAGTCTCAAGGCACTTCTAGTATTTTCTACACCAGGGACTAAAAAAATGCATGTTGTTGTGTATAGATAGAAAAAAGATCTGTGTACAGAAAAAAATGCCATTAACACATGTTGAGAGGTGCTGCTGATAAAATTTTAATTCCTTTTTGGATTAACAGTAAAAACATCCTAAAACCAACCCTAAGCTCTTTAGTTTCCTAAAGGTCAATGGAACAAGTCCTAACATTTTACTGTGTATTAGAAGAACAACCTATTTGTTCAAGAATGATTAAGAAAAACAATATGCCTAATAATTGCAATTTTATGATTTTGAGTGGTCCTCTCACAGTTAATTAACAGCCATAGAAACGTGCTGAGTTATTTTAAAATAATTTATTTACTTTTGTTGGTGTTGAAAATACACATAGCAAGACAAACATCAATTCAACACTATCTGCCCGTACAATTCAAGGACATTGATTGCATTCAAATTGTGCAGCCATTTTTACCCTCTTTTTCGAATTGTTCCTCTCTATTAGCATAAACTGGCTATGCTCTAACTTTCCTATCTAACCTTTCAAGTTATTGTCAATTTGATCCCATATAGACAGATCTTTAAAAGTGCACAATACTCAAGGCAGATGTTCTTTACTAAGGAAGATAAACTATTATTTGATTTGGGAGCTTTGGTAGTGTAGTGCCTAAGGCCCTTGACTGCTAACCAGAAGGCTGGTGGTTCAAACCCACCAGCCACTCCTTGGCAGGGAGATGGGGCAATCTACTTCCAAAGTGCTACTGCCTGAGAAACCCAAGGAGGGGTCACTATGAGTTAGGTCCAACTCGATGCCACATAACAAAAACAACAACATTATTTGATTTAAGAAGCTTTGGCAGCATAGTGCTTAAGGCATTTGACTGATAACCAGAAGGTTGGTGGTTCAAATCCACCAGCCACTCCGTGGAAAGAAGACTTGGCAATCTACTTCAGTAAAGATTTACCACCTCAGAAACCCAAAGGGAGTCACTATGAGTTGGAATCCACTAGATGACAGTGAGGTTGGTTTTTTTTTTTTGTTTGTTTTGTTTTATTATTTGATTTAAAGAAGACTTCAAGGGTTATTTTTGGTTTAAGGTTTAGAGATTATCTTTGAGAAATAATTTCAGGAGTTCATCCAGCTTTTATGGCTCTAAAAAATCTGGAATCTATGAGAAATTCAAAGTCTCTTCTACATCTTCCTGCCTTTGATAAGGATTTTTCTATAGAATATTTGATCAAAATGTTCAGTAATGGTAGCTGGACACTATCCATTTCTTCTTGTCTCATGGCAAAGGATACAGTCTTTCAAGGAGGCAATTAGCTACATATTCTATTTCCTCCTCTTTATTTTTTCTTCCTCTCCCTGTTTCCATGAAAAGATAAATATGATTTTGCAAGCTTTATTTAAAAATAGGAGCTCTGGTAATGTAGTGCCTAAGGCACGAGATTGTGAACCACCAGCCACTCCTTTTTTTTTTTAATGCATTTTATTGAAATATAATTTAGGTACAGTGAAAT
>NW_006921726.1:7395343-7399860 GCF_000298275.1 Orycteropus afer afer
TTTCCATGAAAAGATAAATATGATTTTGCAAGCTTTATTTAAAAATAGGAGCTCTGGTAATGTAGTGCCTAAGGCACGAGATTGTGAACCAGAAGGCTGGCTGTTCAAACCCACCAGCCACTCCTTTTTTTTTTTAATGCATTTTATTGAAATATAATTTAGGTACAGTGAAATACACAAAACTGAAGTGGCATGGGTCAATGCATTTTTTTTTTTTTTTTTTGCAGTGTTCCCTCCCCTTCCCTCCCCTCCCACCCCTGGCAACCACCCAACAAACTTTCCCTCCATATATAAACCTTTCCTTGATCCTCCACAACAATGAACTAATACTATATTTGTCCTTCTGTGATTGACTTATGTCACTCAGCATGATGTCCTCCAAGTTCATCCATATCGTTTGGTATTTTACAGACTCTACATTATTCTTTAGTGCTGCATAGCATTCCAGTATGTCCATGTACCATAGTTTGGTCATCTACTCTTCCGCTGATGGGCATAAAGGTTGGTTCCATCTTTTTGCTATTGTAAATAGTGCTGTGTTGAACATGAGCATGCATATATCTGTTCCTATCCTGGCTCTCACCTCTCTAGGATATGTACCTAGTAATGGGATTGCTGGGTCAACTGGTATCTCCAATTCCAACTTTCTAAGGAATCGCCATATTGCTTTCCACAGTGATTGTATCACTTCACAGTCACACAAGCAGTGTAGGAGAGTCCCAATCTCTCCACATCCCCACTGGCATTTGTTATTTTCTGTCTCATTGAACCTTGCCATCAGTGCTGGGGTGAGACAGTATATCTCATTGTTGTTTTGATTTACGTCTCTCTGATGGCCAATGATTGTGAGCATCTTTTCCTGTATTAGCTGACCACCATTATCCTCCTTGGTGAAGTGTCTATTCATGTCTTCTGACAATTTTTCAATTGGATTGTTAATTCCTTTCATGTTGAGGCGTTGGAGTTTTCCATCAATCTTAGAGATAAGTCCCTTGCCAGATATGTAATTATCAGCAAATATGAATTTGTTGCTGTCATTTTCGTCACGTGCTTTTTCATTGTGTTGATTTCTTTGTTCCATATAATTTTCTATGCTGAGCTAGTTTTGTTTATGAATCATATTATCACTTCCTTCATTGCTATTGTTTTAGTATTTGCTGAACACTAAAAATACTAGTATTTGCTGGTCCTCTTTATTATTTTGATGTGAAGGTTTATCATTTTTCTTTGATTTATAGTTTTCTTCCCAAGTGTAGAACAGTCCGTTCTATCTTGTACTTGTCTTGACTTCCCTCCCATCTAGAAGTTCTGTAACTACACAGGTTTTTCTCTCCTTTTGGTTTGTAGTTGTCCTCATTTGTCGGTTGGTGTCTCTGGTTTCCTGTTGACAATCTTGTAGGCTTATTTACTTTGAATACTTCCATAGCTGGGTTGGTTTCTGGGTTATATCATCATGTGTGTTAATGGTCAGTTGTTGTTGGCTGTTGTTGCTTCTCTGTCCAAAGGGCTCCCTTTAGCAGCTCTTGTAAGGTTGGTCTGGTTTTAAAAAATTCCGTTAATTTCTGCTTATCTGGAAATGTCCTAATTTCACCATATTTGAGGGACAATTTTTCTGGGTACATAATTCTTGGTTGGAAATTTTTCTCTTTCAGTGTTTTATACATACCATCCCCCCGTCTTCTTGCCTGCATGGTTTATGTCGAGAAATCTGAGCTTAGTGTTATTGGTTACCCCTTGTAGGTAACTTTTCATTTTTCCCATGCTGCTCTCATGATTCTTTCTTTGTGTTTGGTTTTGGTGAGCTTGATGATGATAAGTCTTGGTGTTTTTCTTTTGGGGTCTATTCTGTTTGGAGTTTGTTGGACTTCCTGAATGGATATATTCTCATCTTTCATCACATCAGGGAAGATCTCTTCCAGCAAATCTTGGACGATTTCTCAGTGGTTTTATTTTTCTCTTCTTGTTCTGGAATTCCAGTGACATGTAGGTTATTCCTTTTGATAGTGTCCCACATGAACCTTAGGCTTTCTTCATTTTGTTTTGATTTTTTTTCTGATTGATCCCTTTCCAAAGGAGTATTCAGGTACTCATCTTCAATCTCATTAATTCTGTCTTCCATTGAATCAATTCTACTCCTTTGTCCTTTCAATGTTATCTATTTCTGACAATTTAGTATTAATCTTCTGGATTTCTGTCTGTAGATTTAGAATCATTTCTAATTTTTCATTTATTTCGTCATTTTGTTCTTATATTTTCTTCCAAAATTCTTCTAGGGTTTTTTTCTGTGTTTTCCTTGGTCTATCTTTCAATCCTTTGAAGATACCTAAATATAATTCTTTTGAATTCCTTATCAGGGAGTTGCTGATGTCTTCCTCAGGGATGTGTTTTGGGTCTGTATCCTGGTCCCTTGTTTCTCCTGCTTTATCTTGCTTCTTTGTTTGGGCTGTGATTCTCTGTGGTCTCCAAGGCATTGTGACATTGTTGTGTTTATATTTAATTGGTGATTATATGTTGGAGTCACTTACCCACTATTTTTGTTTTCTTTGTATGTTATCTATACAGGCTGGGTACAGTGCTGTGCTCCTCTGTTCACTAGTTGACAGCACTTATATACTACCACCTGTCTCCTTTCTTTTGTCAGCCTTTCATAGTCCTTGCTGACCCTGGCAAACAGAGCCTGTTCTTAGGTCCATGGAATCTGAATGAGAATGCTATCACTTTAAAATCCAAACTGGTTGCCACTTGTAAACATTCAAAATGGCAGTGTCCTTGGTCCCTTTAAATATCCAATATGGCTACTGCTTATAAACATTCAAAATGGCTGTGCCCTCAGTCACTTTAAATATCCAATATGGCTGCCACATGTAAACAATTAAAATGGCTGTGCCCTCCGGACAACAGAAAGTCCATAGCTCATGTTGTCTCCCTCCTTGCTGTTTCCCTTCCTAGTCATAGGCCACCAGCGCAGTTGTCCCTGCAGCCCTTGGTGCCCAGGACTGATCTTTAGGTCAATTCTCAGGTCCCAACAGCGGTTGGAAATATTCAGGCTGTTGGTCCTATCAGAGTAGCTGCCAGTCCGCAGCTCTGACCATCTCTATACACACTGTTTTCATTCAGGTTTTTCCACTAGTTGGTGCCTAATCCACTTCTGTATATTTCCTTTCAAAGCTCAGGGTTCCAGGATTATCTTCTGTATCTCTGTCAATTGGTTTTTCTTTTCTTTGTCTGTGTCACTTGTCTGCCTATTCCTCCATCTTACCAGAAGTCCTCTATTTCCTCCTCTTATACTTGACTCTCCTTCTTTTTCATTTGCACCAGGCTAATAAAGACCAATTGTTATACCTTAGATGGGTACTTACAAGCACTACACAATGAACTATGAGACAGAACAGAAGCACTGAACAATATATTTGGCCAGGTAACTGAGATATCCCATGAAACCATAACCCTAAATCTCCAAACCAAGAAAAGAAGTAGGTGTACATGGCAGTCTTAGAAGCTACTCTCTCTCTCTTTTTGTAAAACTAATGATCACACAATATTTACCAATAATTCAGCTTTTTATAGGTGTACAACTTATTGGCATCAATTATATTAATCAGCTGTGCAACCATTACACTTAGTCAAGGTGAATTTTCTATCACCATAAACAGAAACTCCCTCTTTTTGCCTCTTTCCCAACCCTCATATGGACTAATAAATTTTGGTCTCTATACATTTTCCTGTTCTTGTCTTTTTATATATAAGTGAGGTCATGTGGTACTTGTTCTTTTGTGATTGACTTAATTCACTCTACATGTCTTCAAGCTCCATCCATGTTGTAGCATATATCAGGATTTCATTTCTATTTCTGACTGAGTAGTATTCCATTGTATGTATGTACCACATTTTGCTTATCCATTCATCTGCTGATGGAATTTTTGGTTGCTTCCGCTCTTGGTTATTGTGATTAGTGTTGCAATGAACACTGGTGTCCATGTGTCTATTTGTGTTGCTGCTTTCAAGTTCCTTGGGTAAATTCCTAGCAGAGGAATTGCTGTGCCATATGGTACTTCTACTTTTATATTTTTGAGGAACTGACACACTGTTTCCCACAAGGCTTATGATTTTGCATTCCCACAGGCAATGGATAAGGGTTCTAATTTCCCCATGTCCTCATTAATATTTGTTATTTTCTGTTTTATTTCATCTTAGCCATCCTATTCTTGTTGTGTGTTATCAAGTCAATTCCAACTCATAGTGACACTATAGAACAGAGTAGAATTGCTCCATAGGTTTTCCTAGGCTGTAAAACATTATGGAAGCAGATCACCAGGCCTTTTCTCCAGCAGAGCTGCTGATGAGTTTGAACAACCCACCTTTCAGTTAGTAGACAAGTGCTTAAACATTGCCCAATCAGGACATCCTATTTGGAGTGAAATGATATCTCATTGAGGTTTTGATTTTCTTCTCTCTGATGGCTAATGACCTTGAGCATTTTTATATGTGCTTATTGGCCATTTGACTATCCTCTCTGG
>NW_006921726.1:7404459-7408984 GCF_000298275.1 Orycteropus afer afer
GTTTGTTCCCCAGCCACCGTGCACAGTCTTTCATGCAGTCCCTGGCTAGTAGGGTGATTTTTGGGTTAATTCTTAGGTCCTACCACCACTCGGGAATCTCCAAGCCGTGTCATCTGTGCCGTCAGGGTTTCTCAGTCCGCTGCCAGACCGCAGCTCCGTGTGTCTCCTTTTTTGGTATTTTCACGTAAATTCTTCTACTAGTTGGTGTTTAGTCCACTTTTGTATCCTTCCCTTCAAGGCTCAGGGGTCCAAGATTATCTTCTGTGTCTGTGTTAATTGGTTTCCCTTTTCTTTGTTGAAGAGCATCTGTGCAGTCTTTGTGCCTAGTTCGCCATCTTGCCAGAACTCCTAAAATTATGCTGTTTTTAATGCCTATTACCTTATTCAGGTTAGAAAGGTGCTGCAGCCATGGTTTCTCGAGACAAATCTACAAAGAAGAAAATATCATCAGCCTTCAGTGGTGGAAAAGGTGGCCCATATCATTCTGTAGAAAAAGTCTTTCCTCATGTTTTGCTCAGTGACAAACCTCTGTATTCCATCCACTTAGTGGTTACTAGAGCCACAGTGTGTCAGAGCTGGAAAGAACCTTGAAGACTTCTGCCCTGATGTGCCCCTCTAGAGATGAGAAAATCTAACCACTCTGTTATTTCTCTCCTACACTGAAGTCATCAACTCAGAGTAAGTAGATATCGCTCACATTTTCTTAGTTTATCTAGAGTCCTGCTTCTAGATTGCCTATGAAAATCCCACCTCAGTTCCCCTGCCCCCAGCTAACATGAAAGTTCCTAGTGTACAATGATTTGAGTGGGATGAAACCTTGGTACTAACCAGCACTTAGCTCTTTTAATTAAGTAAAAGAGCAGAGAATTTATCATCTCCTCTTATTGCAGGTAATTAGTAAACCAGTGCTGTTGAGTTGATTCTGAGTTACGGTGACCTCATGCGTGTCAGGGTAGAACTGTGCTCAATAGGGTTTCGATGGTTGATTTTTAGGAAGTGGATCATGAGGACTTTTCTAAGGTTCCTTTAGGTGGACACAAACAGCCAAACTATTTTGGTGAGTAGCTGAGTGTTATAAACATTTGCACCACTCAAGGATTCACCTTTAGTAGGTGGAGGTTGTTGTTGTGTGCTGATGAGTCAATTCCAACTCATAAGTAGAGGAGTTCCCTTCTCAATCCCTGCACTTGTCCTCCACTCAAACTTCCATTTCTTTCAATACTTTTGCCAATCTAAAGAGATGTGTAATTCTTACCTCAGTGCTTAAGGCATTTGACTGCTAACTAGAAGGCTGGCAGTTCAAACCCACCCCCCTCTCCTTAGAAGGAAGACGGGGCAATCTGATTCCATAGAGATACCACCTTGGAAGCTCAAGGAGGAGTGACTATGAGTTGGAATCAACTCGACAGCAATGAGTTTGATTTGGTTTAGATTCAGAGACATCTGAATGAGTGGGTCATCATTTTTCTCCTTTCCAAATGGGTACAGGGATCCTGGAGGAAGATAAGTGCAATGGATTACATTCTTCCTGCTTCTACCTATAGTACCTTTGAGAATAGGTATGTTGTTTCATGTGCCCCCCCCCCCAATTTATACTGCACCTCCAAGAGCCATGCTATCCTGTTTAGGGCTTCTTTCCATCTGATTCAATTGCTTTACTCTAGTAAAGTGAGCAAACAACAGCTGGCTGGCTTAGCCTTTCAGGCTGTATCCGTTCCTGACATACAATCCCCTTGTAAAAGAAACTAGGGCCTTTTGAGCAACTGAAGTAAGACAAAATCATCTTTTTATGAACTAAAACACTGTCCTGTCATAGTAAATATCAAATGGTTTATGGTGGAGCGGCACATCGTTCAGCTTCATAAACCCTGACTCCCGGAGCTCGGCTGGGTGCCTTGATATTTGACTCTGTGGATCAAGTTTGGCCCTGTGGAAATATTGGCCAGTGATTTCCATCGATGTAGAAAAACAGGACTTACATCCCATAAATTCTCTGCCTGGCCAGGTGTGGGGGTGGGGTAAGTATGGTGGGCCTTGGAGGAAGGCCTGGAGACAGAGAGGGTCGAGTATGGAAATGACTTCCATCAGGATAAGGTTTCTTTAGTGTTTGAATCTGTCTTTCACACTGGACACTTTTATGGGGCCACTCAATCTTGGGATGTAATGGAGATCAGAGCAGGCTGAAATGCCAGGACTCGTGTAAGGTTACTGTCCCCCATCCTCTATTCTTCTGTGTGTGCCTGAGGCGACATTGGTGAAGGATGTGACATATTCACAGAATGCACCAGAGGTCTGTCCAAAGGGGACACACGTGCCCTGAGCTCTTGCAGAACAAGTTGGCTCCTGATTCTGGCAGAATCCTTATTCTGTGTGGATTCCTCCAGGCCAAGGTTGTTTCTGACTCAACCTTTGGTGCATGGTAGGACCTCAATAAAACTCTTGCAAATGAACTCCAGCTGATGTTCTGTCTTTTAGCAGAGACAGAACCAAAGTTCCTGCTGGCCTATTCCAAAGCAGATGTGGTGGTGATGGCAATGAGGAGAAGGGAAATCAGGGCTGAGGAAAATCTGTCATGTAGTCCCATTTTAGGAATCCTGAGATAGTGCAAACACTGGCCTTGCTTGAGAATGCAACTGTCTGTAACAGAGAATGTGTCATGCCTTCCTCATCTTGGATTTCTTCTGGTAGCAGAGCTGAGTGAGGGCTCCATCATCAAGAACTTCCGGTGAGGAAGATGCTTTTGACACCACACAGACTAATATGTTGTTGTTGTTGTTACATGCTGTTGAGTCATCTCTGACTCACAGCAACCCTAAGTACAACAGAATGAAACATTACCTAGTCCTGTGCCAGAATCACAAACCTTGCTATACCCAAGCCTATCATTGCAGCCACTGTGTCAACCCATTTCACTGAAGGCCTTCCCCTTTTTTGTTGATCTTCCACTTTACCAAGCATGATATCCTTCTCCAGGAAGTGGTCCCTGATGACAACATGACCAAAGTAGATTAGATGAAGTCTGGCCATTCTCACTTCTAAGGAGCATTCAGCTGCACTTCTTCCAGGACAGATTTGTTAGTTCTTTTGGGAGCCCATGGTACTTTCAGTATTCTTCACCAATACCACAACTCCATAGCATCAACTCTTGTTCAGTCTTTTTTATTCATTGTCCAGCTCTCACATACATATGAAAATATTGAAAATACCATGGCTTGGGTTAGAAGCACCTTAGATAGTCTCTAAATTCAGGAGGGATATAATCAAGTTCATATTTTGACTATCATGGACTTGTTTTAATTGTCTTCACCTTGAACTTGAACTTGCATATGAATAGTTGATGGTCTGTTGCACAGTCATCTTCTGGCCTTATTTTGTCTGAAGATATTGAGCTTCTCCATCACCTCTTTGCACAAATGTAGTCAATTTGATTTCTGTATACTCCATCTGATGAGGTCCACATGTATATCCGGCATTTGTGCTGTTGAAAAGTTATTTGCAATGAATAAATCATTGGTCTTGCAAAATTCTATCTTGAGATCTCCAGTGTCATTTCTATCACCAAGCCATGTTTTCCAACTACTAGTCTTCTTGTTTGTTTCCAACTTTTGCATCCCAATCACCAGTGATAATCAGCACATCTTGATTGCATGTTTGGTCAATTTCAGACTCAGAAGTTGGTAAAAATCTTCAATTTCCTCACCTTTGGCTTGGTGGTTGGTGCATAAATTTTAATAATAGTAGTATTAACTGGTCCTCCTTATAGGTGTATGGATATTGTCCTATCACTGACAACATTGTACTTCAGGATTGATCTCAAAACATTCTTTATGACAATGAGTGCCACACCATTCCTCAATTTTGTCATTCCTGGTATAATAGATTGTATAATTATCTGATTCAAAATGGCCAATACCAGTCCATTTCAGTTCACTAATGCCTAGGGTATTGATCTTTATGCATGCCATTTCATTTTTGACAACTTCCAATTTTCTTAGATTCATACTTTGTACATTCCATGTTATGACTATTAATGGATACTTGCAGCTGTTTCTTCTCATTTTGAGTCATGCCACATCTGCAAATGGAGGTCCTGAAAGCATTACTTTTTCCACATCATTAAGGTCAGCTTTCTCTGAGGAGACAGCTCTTCCCCAGTATCTTGAGAGCTCTCTGACCTGAGCAGCTCATCTTCCAGCATTATATTAAACAATGTTACAGGGATATTCATAAAGTTTTCCAGTAATATATCAGACAGTGTTACACTGCTATTCATAAGGTTTTCACTGGCCAATTCTTTGAGAAGTGGATGGCTCCTTCCTTCTTCTGAATCTGTATTAATCTGGAAGCACGAGTGAAACCTGTCCTCCATGGATGACCCTGCTGGTATTTGGAATACTGGTGACATAGCCTCCAGATTCACAGCAACACTCAAGTCACCACAGTATGACAAACTGAAACTGACAGATATGTGGTGGACAGAACATGGAGAGGAGGAGGAAAGGGCAAAAAGGTGATGTAATATACC
>NW_006921726.1:7409084-7409887 GCF_000298275.1 Orycteropus afer afer
ATGGAAGAAAGATAAACTCCATGGAAGAAAGATAAAAGCAGTCTGCTTCTGTAAAGATTTACAACCTTGGAAACCCAATTGGGTCTCTATGAATCTACTTGATGGCAGTGAGTTTGTTTTTGTTATTAGATTACATATGTGATTAGGTTCTTATTGGTAGCTTGTCACATTTTTGCTGAAGTCTTTTGATGAATGAAAGTAATTTATATGAGGTCTCATTTGTTCATTTTGTCTTTTGCTGTTTGTACTTTTGTGATTATATCCTATAATTTCTTATTAAACACTAGGCCAGACCTTGTATTTTCTTGATTTTAATTTTCACAGTCTGGTCCTTAATCCATTCTAAATGTGTTTCTGTGTATGTTGTAAGGTATGGATTCTGTTTCATTTTCCTGTGTTTAGAAATCCAATTTTCCCAACACCATTTATTGAAGAGTCTCTTTTTCCCCATTGAAGGAATTAGCAATCTTGCCAAAATCTTTTGTTCATAGATGTATGGGCTTATTTATTGATTTAAAATTCTATTCCATTTGTCTATGTGTCTATTATTATATAAGTACAAGGTTGTTTTGAGCACTATAGCTATATAATATATTTTGAAATCAGGACTAGAAGACTTAATATTGTTAAAATGTCAGTACTGCCTCAAGGGATCTATAGGTTCAGTGCAATCCTCATCAAAATTTCAACAGCCTTCTTTACAGAAATGGAAAAGCCAATCTTCAGTTTTATATGGAATGGAAAGAGACCCTGAATAGTTACAGCAATTTTGAAAGAGAAGGAGAAAGTAGAATTATGCTGTT